>NW_027514153.1:0-93883 GCF_048772815.1 Callospermophilus lateralis | reverse complement strand
GAATTTTCAGGTTTTCACTCTGTTTTCTCCTATATTGATACATGAATTTGGAACTCTAAATCAAGCACGGTTTGTGCTAGCCCCTTGAAACTTGACACAATTAAATAGTTCTAAGTTCTATGTGTATGGTTTGTTTCCTCTTGAAGTAGCCCTAGGAGGAGTGGTGAAACACACTTTCGTTTTAAAAGGGTTGCCAAGCATCCAAAAACTACGAGTGTCCTGAAATCTCAGCATATGTTTTTTCACCCAATCTTGAAGATACTTGGTGATAATGAGCAGTACACCAATCCCACTGGGTTCAGCAAATTTCGTTCTTCTAGGTTGAAGCATTCGTTGGCAGTAAGAGTTTGAATTTTCAGGTTTCACTCTGTTTTCTCCTACATTGATAGACGAATTTGGAACTCCAAATCAAACACGGTTTGTGCTAGCCCCTTGAAACTTGACACAATAAAGGAGTTCTAAGTTCTATCTGTATGGTTTGTGTCCAATTGAAGTTACCCTAGGAGGGAGTGGTGAACACACTTTCGTTTGGAAGAGGTTGCCAAGCTTCCAAAATACTACGAGTGTCCTGAAATCTCAGCATATGTTTTTTCACCCAATCTTGAAGATACTTGGTGGTAATGAGCAGTACACCAATCCCACTTGGCTAAGCAAATTTCGTTCTTCTAGGTTGAAGCATTCGTTTTCAACAAAAGTTTGAAATTTCGGGTTTCACGCTGTTTTCTCCTATATTTATACATGAATTTGGAACTCGAAATCAAGCACGGTTTGTGCTAGCCCCTTGAAACTTGACACAATAAAGTAGTTCTAAGTTCTATCTGTATTGTTTGTTTCCTCTTGAAGTAGCCCTAGGAGGGAGTGGTGAAACACACTTTCGTTTGAAACGGGTTGCCTAGCTTCCAAAAAACTACGAGTGTCCTGCCATCTCAGCATATGTTTTTTTTCACCGAATCTTGAAGATACTTGGTGATAATGAGCAGTACACCAGTCCCACTGGGTTCAGCAAATTTCGTTCTTCTAGGTTGAAGCATTCGTTGGCAGTAATAGTTTGAATTTTCAGGTTTCACTCTGTTTTCTCCTATATTGATAGATGAATTTGGAACTCCAAATCAAACACGGTTTGTGCTAGCCCCTTGAAACTTGACACAATAAAGTAGTTCTAAGTTCTATCTGTATGGTTTGTGTCCAATTGAAGTTTCCCTAGGAGGGAGTGGTGAAACACACTTTCGTTTGGAAGAGGTTGCCAAGCTTCCAAAATACTATGAGTGTCCTGAAATCTCAGCATATGTTTTTTCACCCAATCTTGAAGATACTTGGTGGTAATGAGCAGTACACCAATCCCACTTGGCTCAGCAAATTTCGTTCTTCTAGGTTGAAGCATTCGTTGCAATAAGAGTTTGAGTTTTCAGGTTTCACTCTGTTTTCTCCTATATTGATACATGAATTTGGAACTCTAAATCAAGCACGGTTTGTGCTAGCCCCTTGAAACTTGACACAATAAAGTAGTTCTAAGTTCTATGTGAATGGTTTGTCTCCTCTTGAAGTAGCCCTAGGAGGGAGTGGTGAAACACACTTTCGTTTGAAACGGGTTGCCAAGCATCCAAAAAACTACGAGTGTCCTGAAATCTCAGCATATGTTTTTTCACCCAATCTTGAAGATACTTGGTGATAATGAGCAGTACACCAATCCCACTGGGTTCAGCAAATTTCTTTCATCTAGGTTGAAGCATTCGTTTTCAGTAAGAGTTTGAATTTTCAGGTTTCACTCTGTTTTCTCCTATATTGATAGATGAATTTGGAACTCCAAATCAAACACGGTTTGTGCTAGCCTCTTGAAACTTGACACAATAAAGTAGTTCTAAGTTCTATCTGTATGGTTTGTGTCCAATTGAAGTTTCCCTAGGAGGGAGTGGTGAAACACTCTTTCGTTTGGAAGAGTTTGCCAAGCTTCCAAAATACTACGAGTGCCCTGAAATCTCAGCATATGTTTTTTCACCCAATCTTGAAGATACTTGGTGGTAATGAGCAGTACACCAAGCCCACTTGGCTCAGCAAATTTCGTTTCTTCTCGGTTGAAGCATTCGTTTGCAATAAGAGTTTGAATTTTCAGGTTTCACTCTGTTTTCTCCTATATTGATACAGGAATTTGGAACTCTAAATCAAGCACGGTTTGTGCTAGCCTCTTGAAACATGACACAATTAAGTAGTTCTAAGTTCTATGTGTATCGTTTGTTTCCTCTTGAAGTAGCCCTAGGAGGGAGTGGTGAAACACACTTTCGTTTGAAACGGGTTGCCAAGCTTCCAAAAAGCTAGGATTGTCCTGAAATCTCAGCATATGTTTTTTCACCCAATCTTGAAGATACTTGGGGGTAATGAGAACTACACCAATCCCAGTTGACTCAGCAAATTTCGTTCTTCTAGGTTGAAGCATTCGTTTGCAATAAGAGTTTGAATTTTCAGGTTTCACTCTGTTTTCTCCTATATTGATACATGAATTTGGAACTCTAAATCAAGCACGGTTTGTGCCAGCCCCTTGAAACTTGACACAATAAAGTAGTTCTAAGTTCTATGTGAATGGTTTGTTTCCTCTTGAAGTAGCCCTAGGAGGGAGTGGTGAAACACACTTTCGTTTGAAACGGGTTGCCAAGCTTCCAAAAAACTACGAGTGTCCTGCCATCTCAGCATATGTTTTTTGACCGAACCTTGAAGATACTTGGTGATAATGAGCAGTACACCAGTCCCACTGGGTTCATCAAATTTCGTTCTTCTAGGTTGATGCATTCGTTGGCAGTAAGAGTTTGAATTTTCAGGTTTCACTCTGTTTTCTCCTATATTGATAGATGAATTTGGAACTCCAAATCAAACAGGGTTTGTGCTAGCCCCATGAAACTTGACACAATAAAGTAGTTCTAAGTTCTATCTGTATGGTTTGTGTCCAATTGAAGTTTCCCTAGGAGGGAGTGCTGAAACACACTTTCGTTTGGAAGAGGTTGCCAAGCTTCCAAAATACTACGAGTGTATTGAAATCTCAGCATATGTTTTTTCACCCAATCTTGAAGATACTTGGTGGTAATGAGCATTACACCAATCCGACCTGGCTCAGCAAATTTCGTTCTTCTAGGTTGAAGCATTCGTTTGCAATAAGAGTTTGAATTTTCAGGTTTCACTCTGTTTTCTCCTATATTGATACGTGAATTTGGAACTCTAAATCAAGCACGGTTTGTGCTAGCCCCTTGAAACTTGACACAATAAAGTAGTTCTAAGTTCTATGTGAATGGTTTGTTTCCTCTTGAAGTAGCCTTAGGAGGGAGAGGTGAAACACACTTTCGTTTGAAATTGGTTGCCAAGCATCCAAAAAACTACGAGTGTCCTGAAATCTCAGCATATGTTTTTTCACCCAATCTTGAAGATACTTGGTGATAAAGAGCAGTACACCAATCCCACTGGGTTCAGCAAATTTCTTTCTTCTAGGTTGAAGCATTCGTTGGCAGTAAGAGTTTGAATTTCAGGTTTCACTCTGTTTTCTCCTATATTGATAGATGAATTTGAAACTCCAAATCAAACACGGTTTGTGCTAGCCTCTTGAAACTTGACACAATAAAGTAGTTCTAAGTTCTATCTGTATGGTTTGTGTCCAATTGAAGTTTCTCTAGGAGGGAGTGGAGAAACACACTTTCCTTTGGAAGAGGTTGCCAAGCTTCCAAAATACTACGAGTGTCCTGAAATCTCAGCATATGTTTTTTCACCCAATCTTGAAGATACTTGGTGTTAATGAGCAGTACACCAAGCCCACCTGGCTCAGCAAATTTCGTTCTTCTAGTTTGAAGCATTCGTTTGCAATAAGAGTTTGAATTTTCAGGTTTCACTCTGTTTTCTCCTATATTGATACATGAATTTAGAACTCTAAATCAAGCACTGTTTGTGCTAGCCCCATGAAACTTGAGACAATTAAGAAGTTCTATGTTCTATGTGTATGGTTTGTTTCCTCTTGAAGTAGCCCTAGGAGGGAGTGGTGAAACACACTTTCGTTTGAAACGGGTTGCCAAGTTTCCAAAATACTACGAGTGTCCTGAAATCTCAGCATATGTTTTTTCACCCAATCTTGAAGATACTTGGTGGTAAGGAGCAGTACACCAAGCCCACTTGGCTCAGCAAATTTCGTTCTTTTAGGTTGAAGCATTCGTTTGCAATAAGAGTTTGAATTTTCAGGTTTCACTCTGTTTTCTCCTATATTGATACAGGAATTTGGAACTCTAAATCAAGCACGGTTTGTGCTAGCCTCTTGAAACTTGACACAATTAAGTAGTTCTAAGTTCTATGTGTATGGTTTGTTTTCTCTTGAAGTAGCCCTAGGAGGGAGTGGTGAAACACACTTTCGTTTGAAACGGATTGCCAAGCTTCCAAAAAGCTAGGATTGTCCTGAATCTCAGCATATGTTTCTTCACCCAATCTTGAAGATACTTGGTGATAATGAGCAGTACACCAATCCCACTGGGTTCAGCAAATTTCGTTCTTCTAGGTTGAAGCATTCGTTGGCAGTAAGAGTTTGAATTTTCAGGTTTCACTCTGTTTTCTCCTATATTGATAGATGAATTTGGAACTCCAAATCAAACACGGTTTGTGCTAGCCCCTTGAAACTTGACACAATAAAGTAGTTCTAAGTTCTATCTGTATGGTTTGTTTCCTCTTGAAGTTTCCCTAGGAGGGAGTGGTGAAACACACTTTCGTTTGGAAGAGGTTGCCAAGCTTCCAAAATACTACGAGTGTCCTGAAATCTCTGCATATGTTTTTTCACCCAATCTTGAAGATACTTGGTGGTAATGAGCAGTACACCAATCCCACTTGGCTCAGCAAATTTCGGTTCTTCTAGGATGAAGCATTCATTTGCAATAAGAGTTTGAATTTTCAGGTTTCACTATGTTTTCTCCTATATTGTAACATGAATTTGGAACTCTAAATCAAGCACGGGTTTTTGCTAGCCCCTTGAAACTTGACACAATAAAGTAGTTCTAAGTTCTATCTGTACGGTTTGTTTCCTCTTGAAGTGGCCTAGGAGGGAGTGGTGAAGCACACTTTCGTTTGAAAGGGGTTGCCAAGCTTCCAAAAACTACGAGTGTCCTGAAATCTCAGCATATGTTTTTTCACCCAATCTTGAAGATACTTGGAGGTAATGAGCAGTACACAATCCCACTTGGCTCAGCAAATTTCGTTCTTCTTGGTTGATGCATTCGTTTTCAATAAAATTTTGAAATTTCGGGTTTCACGCTGTTTTCTCATATATTTATACATGAATTTGTAACTCTAACTAAAACACGGTTTGTGCTAGCCCCTTGAAACTTGACACATTAAAGTAGTTCTAAGTTCTATGTGTATGGTTTGTTTCCTCTTGAAGTAGCCCTAGGAGGGAGTGGTGTAACACACTTTCGTTTGAAACGGGTTGCCAAGCTTCCAAAAAGCTACTAGTGTCCTGAAATCTCAGCATATGTTTTTTCACCCAATCTTGTAGATACTTGGTGGTAATGAGCAGTACACCAATTCCACTTGGCTCAGGAAATTTCGTTCTTCCAGGTTGAAGCATTCGTTTTCAATAAAAGTTTGAAATTTCGGGTTTCACGCTGTTTTCTCCTAATTTATACATG
The DNA here is from genome assembly GCF_048772815.1 of Callospermophilus lateralis. Lineage (NCBI taxonomy): Eukaryota > Metazoa > Chordata > Mammalia > Rodentia > Sciuridae > Callospermophilus > Callospermophilus lateralis. Next base: position 88,244 of record NW_027514153.1, on the reverse strand, counting down.
AATTTGGAACTCTGACTCAAACACGGTTTGTGCTAGCCCCTTGAAACTTGACACAATAAAGTAGTTCTAAGTTCTATCTGTATGGTTTGTTTCCTCTTGAAGTTTCCCTAGGAGGGAGTGGTGAAACACACTTTCGTTTGGAAGAGGTTGCCAAGCTTCCAAAATACTACGAGTGTCCTGAAATCTCAGCATATGTTTTTTCACCCAATCTTGAAGATACATGGTGATAATGAGCAGTACACCAAATCACACTGGGTTCAGCAAATTTCGTTCTTCTAGTTTGAAGCATTCGTTGGCAGTAAGAGTTTGAATTTTCAGGTTTCACTCTGTTTTCTCCTATATTGATAGATGAATTTGGAACTCCAAATCAAACACGGTTTGTGCTAGCCCCTTAAAACTTGACACAATAAAGTAGTTCTAAGTTCTATCTGTATGGTTTTTGTCCAATTGAAGTTTCCCTAGGAGGGAATGGTGAAACACACTTTCGTTTGGAGAGGTTGCCAAGCTTCCAAAATACTACGTATGTCCTGAAATCTCAGCATATGTTTTTTCACCCAATCTTGAAGATACTTGGGGGTAATGAGCAGTACACCAGTCCCACTTGACTCAGCAAATTTCGTTCTTCTAGGTTGAAGCATTCGTTTGCAATAAGAGTTTGAGTTTTCAGGTTTCACTCTGTTTTCTCCTATATTGATACATGAATTTGGAACTCTAAATCAAGAACGGTTTGTGCTAGCCCTTTGAAACTTGACACAATAAAGTAGTTCTAAGTTCTATCTGTATGGTTTGTTTCCTCTTGACGTTGCCCTAGGAGGGAGAGGTGAAGCACACTTTCGTTTGAAAGGGGATGCCAAACTTCCAAAAATCTACGAGTGTCCTGAAATCTCAGCATATGTTTTTCACCCAATCTTGAAGATACTTGGTGGTAATGAGCAGTACACCAATCCCACTTGGCTCAGCAAATTTCGTTCTTCTAGGTTGAAGCATTCGTTTGCAATAAGAGTTTGAATTTTCAGGTTTCACTCTGTTTTCTCCTATATTGATACATGAATTTGGAACTCTGAATCTAGAACGGTTTGTGCTAGCCCCTTGAAACTTGACACAATAAAGTAGTTTTAAGTTCTATCTGTACGGTTTGTTTCCTTTTGAAGTTGTCCTAGAAGGGAGTGGTGAAGCACACTTTCGTTTGAAAGGGGTTGCCAAGCTTCCAAAAAACTATGAGTGTCCTGAAATCTCAGCATAAGTTTTTTCACCCAATCTTGAAGATACTTGGTGGTAATGAGCAGTACACCAATCCCACTTGGCTAAGCAAATTTCATTCTTCTAGGTTGAAGCATTCGTTTTCAATAAAAGTTTGGAATTTCGGGTCTCAGGCTGTTTTCTCCTATATTTATACATGAATTTGGAACTCTAACTCCAACACGGTTTGTGCTAGCCCCTTGCAACTTGACACAATAAAGTAGTTCTAAGTTCTATCTGTATGGTTTGTTTCCTCTTGAAGTTTCCCTAGGAGGGAGTGGTGAAACACACTTTCGTTTGGAAGAGGTTGCCAAGCTTTTAAAATACTACGAGCGTCCTTAAATCTCAGCATACGTTTTTTCACCCAATCTTGAAGATACTTGGTGATAATGAGCAGTACACCAGTCCCACTTGGCTCAGCAAATTTCATTCTTGTAGGTTGAAGCATTCGTTTGCAATAAGAGTTTGAATTTTCAGGTTTCACTCTGTTTTCTCCTATATTGATACATGAATTTGGAACTCTAAATCAAGCACGGTTTGTGCTAGCCCCTTGAAACTTGACACAATAAAGTAGTTCTAAGTTCTATGTGATTGGTTTGTTTCCTCTTGAAGTAGCCCTCGGAGGGAGTGGTGAAACACACTTTCGTTTGAAACAGGTTGCCAAGCTACCAAAAAACTACGAGTGTCCTGAACTCTCAGCATATGTTTTTTCACCCAATCTTGAAGATAATTGGTGATAATGAGCAGTACTCCAATCCCACTGGGTTCAGCAAATTTCGTTCTTCTAGGTTGAAGCATTCGTTGGCAGTAAGAGTTTGAATTTTCAGGTTTCACTCTGTTTTCTCTTATATTGATAGATGAATTTGGAACTCCAAATCAAACACGGTTTGTGCTAGCCCCTTGAAACTTGACACAATAAAGTAGTTCTAAGTTCTATCTGTATGGTTTGTGTCCAATTGAAGTTTCCCTAGGAGGGAGTGGTGAAACACACTTTCGTTTGGAACGGGTTGCCAGCTTCCAAAAAACTACGAGTGTCCTGAAATCTCAGCATATGTTTTTTCACCCAATCTTGAAGATACTTGGTGATAATGAGCAGTACACCAATCCCACTGGGTTCAGCAAATTTCGATCTTCTAGGTTGAAGCATTCGTTGGCAGTAAGAGTTTGAATTTTCAGGTTTCACTCTGTTTTCTCCTATATTGATAGATGAATTTGGAACTCCAAATCAAACACGGTTTGTGCTAGCCCCTTGAAACTTGACACAATAAAGTAGTTCTAAGTTCTATCTGTATGGCTTGTGTCCAATTGAAGTTTCCCTAGGAGGGAGTGGTGAAACACACTTTCGTTTGGAAGTGGTTGCCAAGCTTCCAAAATACTACGAGTGTCCTGAAATCTCAGCATATGTTTTTTCACCCAATCTTGAAGATACTTGGTGGTAATGAGCAGTACACCAATCCCACTTGGCTCAGCAAATTTTGTTCTTCTAGGTTGAAGCATTCGTTTGCAATAAGAGTTTGAATTTTCAGGTTTCACTCTGTTTTCTCCTATATTGATACATGAATTTGGAACTCTAAATCAAGCACGGTTTGTGCTAGCCCCTTGAAACTTGACACAATAAAGTAGTTCTAAGTTCTATGTGAATGGTTTGTTAACTCTTGAAGTAGCCCTAGGAGGGAGTGGTGAAACACACTTTCGTTTTAAAAGGGTTGCCAAGCATCCAAAAAACTACGAGTGTCCTGAAATCTCAGCATATGTTTTTTCACCCAATCTTGAAGATACTTGGTGATAATGAGCAGTACACCAATCCCACTGGGTTCAGCAAATTTCGTTCTTCTAGTTTGAAGCATTCGTTGGCAGTAAGAGTTTGAATTTTCAGGTTTCACTCTGTTTTCTCCTACATTGATAGACTAATTTGGAACTCCAAATCAAACACGGTTTGTGCTAGCCCCTTGAAACTTGACACAATAAAGTAGTTCTAAGTTCTATCTGTATGGTTTGTGTCCAATTGAAGTTTCCCTAGGAGGGAGTGGTGAAACACACTTTCGTTTGGAAGAGGTTGCCAAGCTTCCAAAATACTACGAGTGTCCTGAAATCTCAGCATATGTTTTTTCACCAAATCTTGAAGATACTTGGTGGTAATGAGCAGTACACCAAGCCCACTTGGCTCAGCAAATTTCGTTCTTCTAGGTTGAAGCATTCGTTTGCAATAAGAGTTTGAATTTTCAGGTTTCACTCTGTTTTCTCCTATATTGATACATGAATTTGGAACTCTAAATCAAGCACGGTTTGTGCTAGCCCCTTGAAACTTGACACAATTAAATAGTTCTAAGTTCTATGTGTATGGTTTGTTTCCTCTTGAAGTAGCCCTAGGAGGGAGTGGTGAAACACACTTTCGTTTTAAAAGGGTTGCCAAGCATCCAAAAAACTACGAGTGTCCTGAAATCTCAGCATATGTTTTTTCACCCAATCTTGAAGATACTTGGTGATAATGAGCAGTACACCAATCCCACTGGGTTCAGCAAATTTCGTTCTTCTAGGTTGAAGCATTCGTTGGCAGTAAGAGTTTGAATTTTCAGGTTTCACTCTGTTTTCTCCTACATTGATAGACGAATTTGGAACTCCAAATCAAACACGGTTTGTGCTAGCCCCTTGAAACTTGACACAATAAAGGAGTTCTAAGTTCTATCTGTATGGTTTGTGTCCAATTGAAGTTACCCTAGGAGGGAGTGGTGAAACACACTTTCGTTTGGAAGAGGTTGCCAAGCTTCCAAAATACTACGAGTGTCCTGAAATCTCAGCATATGTTTTTTCACCCAATCTTGAAGACACTTGGTGGTAATGAGCAGTACACCAATCCCACTTGGCTAAGCAAATTTCGTTCTTCTAGGTTGAAGCATTCGTTTTCAACAAAAGTTTGAAATTTCGGGTTTCACGCTGTTTTCTCCTATATTTATACATGAATTTGGAACTCTAAATCAAGCACGGTTTGTGCTAGCCCCTTGAAACTTGACACAATAAAGTAGTTCTAAGTTCTATCTGTATTGTTTGTTTCCTCTTGAAGTCGCCCTAGGAGGGAGTGGTGAAACACACTTTCGTTTGAAACGGGTTGCCAAGCTTCCAAAAAACTACGAGTGTCCTGAAATCTCAGCATATGTTTTTTCACCCAATCTTGAAGATACTTGGTGATAATGAGCAGTCCACCAGTCCCACTGGGTTCAGCAAATTTCGTTCTTCTAGGTTGAAGCATTCGTTGGCAGTAATAGTTTGAATTTTCAGGTTTCACTCTGTTTTCTCCTATATTGATAGATGAATTTGGAACTCCAAATCAAACACGGTTTGTGCTAGCCCCTTGAAACTTGACACAATAAAGTAGTTCTAAGTTCTATCTGTATGGTTTGTGTCCAATTGAAGTTTCCCTAGGAGGGAGTGGTGAAACACACTTTCGTTTGGAAGAGGTTGCCAAGCTTCCAAAATACTATGAGTGTCCTGAAATCTCAGCATATGTTTTTTCACCCAATCTTGAAGATACTTGGTGGTAATGAGCAGTACACCAATCCCACTTGGCTCAGCAAATTTCGTTCTTCTAGGTTGAAGCATTCGTTTGCAATAAGAGTTTTAGTTTTCAGGTTTCACTCTGTTTTCTCCTATATTGATACATGAATTTGGAACTCTAAATCAAGCACGGTTTGTGCTAGCCCCTTGAAACTTGACACAATAAAGTAGTTCTAAGTTCTATGTGAATGGTTTGTCTCCTCTTGAAGTAGCCCTAGGAGGGAGTGGTGAAACACACTTTCGTTTGAAACGGGTTGCCAAGCATCCAAAAAACTACGAGTGTCCTGAAATCTCAGCATATGTTTTTTCACCCAATCTTGAAGATACTTGGTGATAATGAGCAGTACACCAATCCCACTGGGTTCAGCAAATTTCTTTCATCTAGGTTGAAGCATTCGTTTTCAGTAAGAGTTTGAATTTTCAGGTTTCACTCTGTTTTCTCCTATATTGATACAGGAATTTGGAACTCTAAATCAAGCACGGTTTGTGCTAGCCTCTTGAAACATGACACAATTAAGTAGTTCTAAGTTCTATGTGTATGGTTTGTTTCCTCTTGTAGTAGCACTAGGAGGGAGTGGTGAAACACACTTTCGTTTGAAACGGGTTGCCAAGCTTCCAAAAAGCTAGGATTGTCCTGAAATCTCAGCATATGTTTTTTCACCCAATCTTGAAGATACTTGGGGGTAATGAGAACTACACCAATCCCAGTTGACTCAGCAAATTTCGTTCTTCTAGGTTGAAGCATTCGTTTGCAATAAGAGTTTGAATTTTCAGGTTTCACTCTGTTTTCTCCTATATTGATACATGAATTTGGAACTCTAAATCAAGCACGGTTTGTGCTAGCCCCTTGAAACTTGACACAATAAAGTAGTTCTAAGTTCTATGTGAATGGTTTGTTTCCTCTTGAAGTAGCCCTAGGAGGGAGTGGTGAAACACACTTTCGTTTGAAACGGGTTGCCAAGCTTCCAAAAAACTACGAGTGTCCTGCCATCTCAGCATATGTTTTTTGACCGAACCTTGAAGATACTTGGTGATAATGAGCAGTACACCAGTCCCACTGGGTTCATCAAATTTCGTTCTTCTAGGTTGAAGCATTCGTTGGCAGTAAGAGTTTGAATTTTCAGGTTTCACTCTGTTTTCTCCTATATTGATAGATGAATTTGGAACTCCAAATCAAACACGGTTTGTGCTAGCCCCATGAAACTTGACACAATAAAGTAGTTCTAAGTTCTATCTGTATGGTTTGTGTCCAATTGAAGTTTCCCTAGGAGGGAGTGCTGAAACACACTTTCGTTTGGAAGAGGTTGCCAAGCTTCCAAAATACTACGAGTGTATTGAAATCTCAGCATATGTTTTTTCACCCAATCTTGAAGATACTTGGTGGTAATGAGCATTACACCAATCCGACTTGGCTCAGCAAATTTCGTTCTTCTAGGTTGAAGCATTCGTTTGCAATAAGAGTTTGAATTTTCAGGTTTCACTCTGTTTTCTCCTATATTGATACGTGAATTTGGAACTCTAAATCAAGCACGGTTTGTGCTAGCCCCTTGAAACTTGACACAATAAAGTAGTTCTAAGTTCTATGTGAATGGTTTGTTTCCTCTTGAAGTAGCCTTAGGAGGGAGAGGTGAAACACACTTTCGTTTGAAATTGGTTGCCAAGCATCCAAAAAACTACGAGTGTCCTGAAATCTCAGCATATGTTTTTTCACCCAATCTTGAAGATACTTGGTGATAAAGAGCAGTACACCAATCCCACTGGGTTCAGCAAATTTCTTTCTTCTAGGTTGAAGCATTCGTTGGCAGTAAGAGTTTGAATTTTCAGGTTTCACTCTGTTTTCTCCTATATTGATAGATGAATTTGAAACTCCAAATCAAGCACGGTTTGTGCTAGCCCCATGAAACTTGAGACAATTAAGAAGTTCTATGTTCTATGTGTATGGTTTGTTTCCTCTTGAAGTAGCCCTAGGAGGGAGTGGTGAAACACACTTTCGTTTGAAACGGGTTGCCAAGTTTCCAAAATACTACGAGTGTCCTGAAATCTAAGCATATGTTTTTTCACCCAATCTTGAAGATACTTGGTGGTAAGGAGCAGTACACCAAGCCCACTTGGCTCAGCAAATTTCGTTCTTTTAGGTTGAAGCATTCGTTTGCAATAAGAGTTTGAATTTTCAGGTTTCACTCTGTTTTCTCCTATATTGATACAGGAATTTGGAACTCTAAATCAAGCACGGTTTGTGCTAGCCTCTTGAAACTTGACACAATTAAGTAGTTCTAAGTTCTATGTGTATGGTTTGTTTTCTCTTGAAGTAGCCCTAGGAGGGAGTGGTGAAACACACTTTCGTTTGAAACGGATTGCCAAGCTTCCAGAAAGCTAGGATTGTCCTGAAATCTCAGCATATGTTTTTTCACCCAATCTTGAAGATACTTGGTGATAATGAGCAGTACACCAATCCCACTGGGTTCAGCAAATTTCGTTCTTCTAGGTTGAAGCATTCGTTGGCAGTAAGAGTTTGAATTTTCAGGTTTCACTCTGTTTTCTCCTATATTGATAGATGAATTTGGAACTCCAAATCAAACACGGTTTGTGCTAGCCCCTTGAAACTTGACACAATAAAGTAGGTCTAAGTTCTATCTGTATGGTTTGTTTCCTCTTGAAGTTTCCCTAGGAGGGAGTGGTGAAACACACTTTCGTTTGGAAGAGGTTGCCAAGCTTCCAAAATACTACGAGTGTCCTGAAATCTCTGCATATGTTTTTTCACCCAATCTTGAAGATACTTGGTGGTAATGAGCAGTACACCAATCCCACTTGGCTCAGCAAATTTCGTTCTTCTAGGATGAAGCATTCATTTGCAATAAGAGTTTGAATTTTCAGGTTTCACTATGTTTTCTCCTATATTGTAACATGAACTTGGAACTCTAAATCAAGCACGGTTTTTGCTAGCCCCTTGAAACTTGACACAATAAAGTAGTTCTAAGTTCTATCTGTACGGTTTGTTTCCTCTTGAAGTTGGCCTAGGAGGGAGTGGTGAAGCACACTTTCGTTTGAAAGGGGTTGCCAAGCTTCCAAAAAACTACGAGTGTCCTGAAATCTCAGCATATGTTTTTTCACCCAATCTTGAAGATACTTGGAGGTTATGAGCAGTACACCAATCCCACTTGGCTCAGCAAATTTCGTTCTTCTTGGTTGATGCATTCGTTTTCAATAAAATTTTGAAATTTCGGGTTTCACGCTGTTTTCTCATATATTTATACATGAATTTGTAACTCTAACTAAAACACGGTTTGTGCTAGCCCCTTGAAACTTGACACATTAAAGTAGTTCTAAGTTCTATGTGTATGGTTTGTTTCCTCTTGAAGTAGCCCTAGGAGGGAGTGGTGAAACACACTTTCGTTTGAAACGGGTTGCCAAGCTTCCAAAAAGCTACTAGTGTCCTGAAATCTCAGCATATGTTTTTTCACCCAATCTTGAAGATACTTGGTGGTAAGGAGCAGTACCCCAAGCCCACTTGGCTCAGCAAATTTCGTTCTTTTAGGTTGAAGCATTCGTTTGCAATAAGAGTTTGAATTTTCAGGTTTCACTCTGTTTTCTCCTATATTGATACAGGAATTTGGAACTCTAAATCAAGCACAGTTTGTGCTAGCCTCTTGAAACTTGACACAATTAAGTAGTTCTAAGTTCTATGTGTATGGTTTGTTTTCTCTTGAAGTAGCCCTATAAGGGAGTGGTGAAACACACTTTCGTTTGAAACGGATTGCCAAGCTTCCAAAAAGCTAGGATTGTCCTGAAATCTCAGCATATGTTTTTTCACCCAATCTTGAAGATACTTGGTGATAATGAGCAGTACACCAATCCCACTGGGTTCAGCAAATTTCGTTCTTCTAGGTTGAAGCATTCGTTGGCAGTAAGAGTTTGAATTTTCAGGTTTCACTCTGTTTTCTCCTATATTGACAGATGAATTTGGAACTCCAAATCAAACACGGTTTGTGCTAGCCCCTTGAAACTTGACACAATAAAGTAGTTCTAATTTCTATCTGTATGGTTTGTTTCCTCTTGAAGTTTCCCTAGGAGGGAGTGGTGAAACACACTTTCGTTTGGAAGAGGTTGCCAAGCTTCCAAAATACTACGAGTGTCCTGAAATCTCTGCATATGTTTTTTCACCCAATCTTGAAGATACTTGGTGGTAATGAGAAGTACACCAATCCCACTTGGCTCAGCAAATTTCGTTCTTCTAGGATGAAGCATTCATTTGCAATAAGAGTTTGAATTTTCAGGTTTCACTATGTTTTCTCCTATATTGTAACATGAATTTGGAACTCTAAATCAAGCACGGTTTTTGCTAGCCCCTTGAAACTTGACACAATAAAGTAGTTCTAAGTTCTATCTGTACGGTTTGTTTCCTCTTGAAGTTGGCCTAGGAGGGAGTGGTGAAGCACACTTTCATTTGAAAGGGGTTGCCAAGCTTCCAAAAAACTACGAGTGTCCTGAAATCTCAGCATATGTTTTTTCACCCAATCTTGAAGATACTTGGAGGTAATGAGCAGTACACCAATCCCACTTGGCTCAGCAAATTTCGTTCTTCTTGGTTGATGCATTCGTTTTCAATAAAATTTTGAAATTTCGGGTTTCACGCTGTTTTCTCATATATTTATACATGAATTTGTAACTCTAACTAAAACACGGTTTGTGCTAGCCCCTTGAAACTTGACACATTAAAGTAGTTCTAAGTTCTATGTGTATGGTTTGTTTCCTCTTGAAGTAGCCCTAGGAGGGAGTGGTGAAACACACTTTCGTTTGAAACGGGTTGCCAAGCTTCCAAAAAGCTACTAGTGTCCTGAAATCTCAGCATATGTTTTTTCACCCAATCTTGTAGATACTTGGTGATAATGAGCAGTACACCAACCCACTGGGTTCAGCAAATTTCGTTCCTCTAGGTTGAAGCATTCGATGGCAGTAAGATTTTGAATTTTCAGGTTTCACTCTGTTTTCTCCTATATTGATAGATGAATTTGGAACTCCAAATCAAACACGGTTTGTGCTAGCCCCTTGAAACTTGACACAATAAAGTAGTTCTAAGTTCTATCTGAATGGTTTGTTTCCTCTTGAAGTTTCCCTAGGAGGGAGTGGTGAAACACACTTTCGTTTGAAACGGGTTGCCAAGCTTCAAAAAAACTACGAGTGTCCTGAAATCTCAGCATATGTTTTTTCACCCAATCTTGAAGATTCTTGGTGGTAATGAGCAGTACACCAATTCCACTTGGCTCAGGAAATTTCGTTCTTCTAGGTTGAAGCATTCGTTTTCAATAAAAGTTTGAAATTTCGGGTTTCACGCTGTTTTCTCCTAATTTATACATGAATTTGGAACTCTGACTCAAACACGGTTTGTGCTAGCCCCTTGAAACTTGACACAATAAAGTAGTTCTAAGTTCTATCTGTATGGTTTGTTTCCTCTTGAAGTTTCCCTAGGAGGGAGTGGTGGAACACACTTTCGTTTGGAAGAGGTTGCCAAGCTTCCAAAATACTACGAGTGTCCTGAAATCTCAGCATATGTTTTTTCACCCAATCTTGAAGATACATGGTGATAATGAGCAGTACACCAATCACACTGGGTTCAGCAAATTTCGTTCTTCTAGTTTGAAGCATTCGTTGGCAGTAAGAGTTTGAATTTTCAGGTTTCACTCTGTTTTCTCCTATATTGATAGATGAATTTGGAACTCCAAATCAAACACGGTTTGTGCTAGCCCCTTAAAACTTGACACAATAAAGTAGTTCTAAGTTCTATCTGTATGGTTTTTGTCCAATTGAAGTTTCCCTAGGAGGGAATGGTGAATCACACTTTCGTTTGGAAGAGGTTGCCAAGCTTCCAAAATACTACGAGTGTCCTGAAATCTCAGCATATGTTTTTTCACCCAATCTTGAAGATACTTGGGGGTAATGAGCAGTACACCAGTCCCACTTGACTCAGCAAATTTCGTTCTTCTAGGTTGAAGCATTCGTTTGCAATAAGAGTTTGAGTTTTCAGGTTTCACTCTGTTTTCTCCTATATTGATACATGAATTTGGAACTCTAAATCAAGAACGGTTTGTGCTAGCCCTTTGAAACTTGACACAATAAAGTAGTTCTAAGTTCTATCTGTATGGTTTGTTTCCTCTTGACGTTGCCCTAGGAGGGAGTGGTGAAGCACACTTTCGTTTGAAAGGGGATGCCAAACTTCCAAAAAACTACGAGTGTCCTGAAATCTCAGCATATGTTTTTTCACCCAATCTTGAAGATACTTTGTGATAATGAGCAGTACACCAATCCCACCGGTTTCAGCAAGTTTCGTTCTTCTAGGTTGAAGCATTCGTTGGCAGTAAGAGTTTGAATTTTCAGGTTTCACTCTGTTTTCTCCTATATTGATACATGAATTTGGAACTCTAAATCAAGAACGGTTTGTGCTAGCCCTTTGAAACTTGACACAATAAAGTAGTTCTAAGTTCTATCTGTATGGTTTGTGTCCTATTGAAGTTTCCCTAGGAGGGAGTTGCAAAACACACTTTCGTTTGGAAGAGGTTGCCAAGCTTCCAAAATACTACCAGTGTCCTGAATTTTCAGCATATGTTTTTTCACCCAATCTTGAAGATACTTGGGGGTAAGGAGCAGTAGACCAATCCCACTTGACTCAGCAAATTACGTTCTTCTAGGTTGAAGCATTCCTTTGCAATAAGAGTTTGAATTTTCAGGTTTCACTCTTTTTTCTCCTATATTGATACATGAATTTGGAACTCTAAATCAAGAACGGTTTGTGCTAGCCCCTTGAAACTTGACACAATAAAGTAGTTCTAAGTTCTATCTGTATGGTTTGTTTCCTCTTGAAGTTTCCCTAGGAGGGAGTGGTGAAACACACTTTCGTTTGGAAGAGGTTGCCAAGCTTCCAAAATACTACGAGTGTCCAGAAATCTCAGCATATGTTTTTTCACCCAATCTTGAAGATACTTGGTGGTAATGAGAGGTACACTAATCCCACTTGGCTCAGCAAATTTCGTTCTTCTAGGTTGAAGCATTCGTTTGCAATAAGAGTTTGAATTTTAAGGTTTCACTCTGTTTTCTCCTATATTGATACATGAATTTGGAACTCTAAATCAAGCACGGTTTGTACTAGCCCCTTGAAACTTGACACAATAAAGTAGTTCTAAGTTCTATGTGAATGGTTTGTTTCCTCTGAATTAGCCCTAGGAGGAAGTGGTGAAACACACTTTCGTTTGAAACGGGTTGCCAAGCTTACAAAAAACTATGAGTGTCCTGAAATCTCAGCATATGTTTTTTCACCCAAACTTGAAGTTACTTGGGGGTAATGAGCAGTACACCAATCCCACTTGACTCAGCAAATTTCGTACTTCTAGGTTGAAGCATTCGTTTGCAATAAGAGTTTGAGATTTCAGGTTTCACTCTGTTTTCTCCTATATTGATACATGAATTTGGAACTCTAAATCAAGCACGGTTTGTGCTAGCCCTTTGAAACTTGACACAATAAAGTAGTTCTAAGTTCTATCTGTACGGTTCATTTCCTCTTGAAGATGCCCTAGGAGGGAGTGGTGAAGCACACTTTCGTTTGAAACGGGTTGCCAATCTTCCATAAAGCTACGAGTGTCCTGAAATCTCAGCATATGTTTTTTCACCCAATCTTGAAGATACTTGGTGGTAATGAGCAGTACACCAATCCCACTTGGCTAAGCAAATTTCGTTCTTCTAGGTTGAAGCATTCGTTTTCAATAAAAGTTTGAATTTTCGGGTTTCACGCTGTTTTCTACTATATTTGTACATGAATTTAGAACTCTAACTCAAACACGGTTTGTGGTAGCCCCTTGAAACTTGACACAATAAAGTAGTTCTAAGTTCTATCTGTATGGTTTGTTTCCTCTTGAAGTTTCCCTAGGAGGGAGTGGTGAAACACACTTTTGTTTGGAAGAGGTTGCCAAGCTTCCAAAATACTACGAGTGTCCTGAAATCTCAGCATATGTTTTTTTTCACCCAATCTTGAAGATACTTGGTGGTAATGAGCAGTACACTAATCCCACTTGGCTCAGCAAATTTCGTTCTTCTAGGTTGAAGCATTCGTTTGCAATAAGAGTTTGAATTTTCAGGTTTCACTCTGTTTTCTCCTATATTGATACATGAATTTGGAACTCTAAATCAAGCACGGTTTGTGCTAGCCCCTTGAACCTTGACACAATAAAGTAGTTCTAAGTTCTATGTGAATGGTTTGTTTCCTCTTGAAGTAGCCCTAGGAGGGAGTGGTGAAACACACATTCCTTTGAAACGGGTTGCCAAGCTTCCAAAAAGCTACGAGTGTCCTGAAATCTCAGCATTTGTTTTTTCAACCAAACTTGAAGATACTTGGTGGTAATGAGCAGTACACCAATCCCACTGGTTTCAGCAAATTTCGTTCTTCTAGGTTGAAGCATTCGTTGGCAGTAAGAGTTTGAATTTTCAGGTTTCACTCTGTTTTCTCGTATATTGATACATGAATTTGGAACTCGAAATCAAGCACGATTTGTGCTAGCCCCTTGAAACTTGACACAATAAAGTAGTTCTAAGTTCTATCTGTATGGTTTGTGTCCTATTGAAGTTTCCCTAGGAGGGAGTTGCGAAACACACTTTCGTTTGGAAGAGGTTGCCAAGCTTCCAAAATACTACGAGTGTCCAGAAATCTCAGCATATGTTTTTTCACCCAATCTTGAAGATACTTGGTGGTAATGAGCAGTACACTAAGCCCACTTGGCTCAGCAAATTTCGTTCTTCTAGGTTGAAGCATTCGTTTGCAATAAGAGTTTGAATTTTCAGGTTTCACTCTGTTTTCTCCTATATTGATACATGAATTTGGAACTCTAAATCAAGCACGGTTTGTGCTAGCCCCTTGAAACTTGACACAATAAAGTAGTTCTAAGTTCTATGTGAATGGTTTGTTTCCTCTTGAAGTAGCCCTAGGAGGGAGTGGTGAAACACACTTTCGTTTGAAACGGATTGCCAATCTTCCAAAAAGCTACGAGTGTCCTGAAATCTCAGCATATGTTTTTTCACCCAATCTTGAAGATACTTGGTGGTAATGAGCAGTACACCAATCCCACTTGGCTAAGCAAATTTCGTTCTTCTAGGTTGAAGCATTCGTTTTCAATAAAAGTTTGAAATTTCGGGTTTCACGCTGTTTTCTCCTATATTTGTACATGAATTTGTAACTCTAACTCAAACACGGTTTGTGCTAGCCCCTTGAAACTTGACACAATAAAGTAGTTCTAAGTTCTATCTGTATGGTTTGTTTCCTCTTGAAGTTTCCCTAGGAGGGAGTGGTGAAACACACTTTCGTTTGGAAGAGGTTGCCAAGCTTCCAAAATACTACGAGAGTCCTGAAATCTCAGCATATGTTTTTTTCACCCAATCTTGAAGATACTTGGGGGTAATGAGCAGGACACCAATCCCACTTGACTCAGCAAATTTCGTTCTTCTAGGTTGAAGCATTCGTTTGCAATAAGAGTTTGAATTTTCAGGTTTCACTCTGTTTTCTCCTATATTGATACATGAATTTGGAACTCTAAATCAAGCACGGTTTGTGCTAGCCTCTTGAAACTTGACACAATTAAGTAGTTCTAAGTTCTATGTGTATGGTTTGTTTCCTCTTGAAGTAGCCCTAGGAGGGAGTGGTGAAACACACTTTTGTTTGAAACGGGTTGCCAAGCTTCCAAAAATGTACGAGTGTCCTGAAATATCAGCATATGTTTTTTCACCCAAACTTGAAGATACTTGGAGGTAATGAGCAGTACACCAATCCCACTTGACTCAGCAAATTTCGTACTTCTAGGTTGAAGCATTCGTTTGCAATAAGGGTTTGAGATTTCAGGTTTCACTCTGTTTTCTCCTATATTGATACTTGAATTTGGAACTCTAAATCAAGCACGGTTTGTGCTAGCCCCTTGAAACTTGACACAATAAAGTAGTTCTAAGTTCTATCTGTATGGTTTGTGTCCTATTGAAGTTTCCCTAAGAGGGAGTTGCGAAACACACTTTCGTTTGGAAGAGGTTGCCAAACTTCCAAAATACTACGAGTGTCCTGAAACCTCAGCATATGTTTTTTCACCCAATCTTGAAGACACTTGGGGGTAATGAGCAGTACACCAATCCCCCTTGACTCAGCAAATTTCGTTCTTCTAGGTGGATGCATTCGTTTGCAATAAGAGTTTGAGTTTTCAGGTTTCACTCTGTTTTCTCCTATATTGATACATGAATTTGGAACTCTAAATCAAGAACGGTTTGTGCTAGCCCCTTGAAACTTGACACAATAAAGTAGTTCTAAGTTCTATCTGTATGGTTTGTTTTCTCTTGAAGTTTCCCTAGGAGGGAGTGGTGAAACACACTTTCGTTTGGAAGAGGTTGCCAAGCTTCCAAAATACTACGAGTGTCCAGAAATCTCAGCATATGTTTTTTCACCCAATCTTGAAGATACTTGGTGGTAATGAGCAGTACACTAATCCCACTTGGCTCAGCAAATTTCGTTCTTCTATGTTGAAGCATTCGTTTGCAATAAGAGTTTGAATTTTCAGGTTTCACTCTGTTTTCTCCTATATTGATACATCAATTTGGAACACTAAATCAAGCACGGTTTGTGCTAGCCCCTTGAAACTTGACACAATAAAGTAGTTCTAAGTTCTATGTGAATGGTTTGTTTCCTCTGAATTAGCCCTAGGAGGGAGTGGTGAAACACACTTTCGTTTGAAATGTGTTGCCAATCTTCCAAAAAGCTACGAGTGTCCTGAAATCTCAGCATATGTTTTTTCACCCAATCTTGAAGATACTTGGTGGTAATGAGCAGTACACCAATCCCACTTGGCTAAGCAAATTTCGTTCTTCTAGGTTGAAGCATTCGTTTTCAATAAAAGTTTGAAATTTCGGGTTTCACGCTGTTTTCTCCTATATTTGTACATGAATTTGAAACTCTATCTCAAACACGGTTTGTGCTAGCCCCTTGAAACTTGACACAATAAAGTAGTTCTAAGTTCTATCTGTATGGTTTGTTTCCTCTTGAAGTTTCCCTAGGAGGGAGTGGTGAAACACACTTTCGTTTGGAAGAGGTTGCCAAGCTTCCAAAATACTACGAGTGTCCTGAAATCTCAGCATATGTTTTTTTTCACCCAATCTTGAAGATACTTGGTGGTAATGAGCAGTACACTAATCCCACTTGGCTCATCATATTTCGTTCTTCTAGGTTGAAGCATTCGTTTGCAATAAGAGTTTGAATTTTCAGGTTTCACTCTGTTTTCTCCTATATTGATACATGAATTTGGAACTCTAAATTAAGCACGGTTTGTGCTAGCCCCTTGAAACTTGACACAATAAAGTAGTTCTAAGTTCTATGTGAATGGTTTGTTTCCTCTTGAAGTAGCTCTAGGAGGGAGGGGTGAAACACACTTTCGTTTGAAACGGGTTGCCAAGCTTCCAAAAAGCTACGAGTGTCCTGAAATCTCAGCATATGTTTTTTCACCAAACTTGAAGATACTTGGTGGTAATGAGCAGTACACCAATCCCACTTGGCTCAGCAAATTTCGTTCTTCTAGGTTGAAGCATTCGTTTGCAATAAGAGTTTGAATTTTCAGGTTTCACTCTGTTTTCTCCTATATTGATACATGAATTTGGAACTCTAAATCAAGAACGGTTTGTGCTAGCCCCTTGAAACTTGACACAATAAAGTAGTTCTAAGTTCTATCTCTATGGTTTGTATCCCCTTGAAGTTGCCCTAGGAGGGAGTGGTGAAGCACACTTTCGTTTGAAAGGGGTTGCCAAGCTTCCAAAATACTACCAGTGTCCTGAAATCTCAGCATATGTTTTTTCACCCAATCTTGAAGATACTTGGTGGTAATGAGCAGTAGACCAATCCCACTTGACTCAGCAAATTTCGTTCTTCTAGGTTGAAGCATTCGTTTGCAATAAGAGTTTGAATTTTCAGGTTTCACTCTGTTTTCTCCTATATTGATACATGAATTTGGAACTCTAAATCAAGAACGGTTTGTGCTAGCCCCTTGAAACTTGACACAATAAAGTAGTTCTAAGTTCTATCTGTATGGTTTGTATCCCCTTGAAGTTGCCCTAGGAGGGAGTGGTGAAGCACACTTTCGTTTGAAAGGGGTTGCCAAGCTTCCAAAAAACTACGAGTGTCCTGAAATCTCAGCATATGTTTTTTCACCCAATCTTGAAGATACTTGGTGGAAATGAGCAGTACACCAATCCCACTTGGCTAAGCAAATTTCGTTCTTTTAGGTTGAAGCATTCGTTTTCAATAAAAGTTTGAAATTTCGGGTTTCACGCTGTTTTCTCCTATATTTATACATGAATTTGGAACTCTAACTCAAACACGGTTTGTGCTAGCCCCTTGAAACTTGACACAATAATGTAGTTCTTAGTTCTATCTGTATGGATTGTGTCCTATTGAAGTTTCCCTAGGAGGGAGTGGTGAAACACACTTTCGTTTTTAAGAGGTTGCCAAGCTTCCAAAATACTACGAGTGTCCTGAAATCTCAGCATATGTTTTTTCACCCAATCTTGAAGATACTTGGTGGTAATGAGCAGTACACCAATCCCACTTGGCTCAGCAAATTTCGTTCTTCTAGGTTGAAGTATTCGTTTGCAATATGAGTTTGAATTTTCAGGTTTCACTCTGTTTTCTCCTATATTGATACATGAATTTGGAACTCTAAATCAAGCACGGTTTGTGCTAGCCCCTTGAAACTTGACACAATAAAGTAGTTCTAAGTTCTATGTGAATGGTTTGTTTCCTCTTGAAGTAGCCCTAGGAGAGAGTGGTGAAACACACTTTCGTTTGAAACGGGTTGCCAAGCTTCCAAAAAACTACGAGTGTCCTTAAATCTCAGCATATGTTTTTTCACCCAATCTTGAAGATACTTGGTGATAATGAGCAGTACACCAATCCCACTTGGCTAAGCAAATTTCGTTCTTCTAGGTTGAAGCATTCGTTTTCAATAAAAGTTTGAATGTCGGGTTTCACGCTGTTTTCTCCTATATTTGTACATGAATTTGGAACTCTAACTCAAACACGGTTTGTGCTAGCCCCTTGAAATTTGACACAATAAAGTAGTTCTAAGTTCTATTTGTATGGTTTGTTTCCTCTTGAAGTTTCCCTAGGAGGGAGTGGTGAAACACAGTTTCGTTTGGAAGAGGTTGCCAAGCTTCCAAAATACTACGAGTGTCCTGAAATCTCAGCATATGTTTTTTCACCCAATCTTGAAGATACTTGGTGGTAATGAGCAGTACACCAATCCCACTTGGCTCAGGAAATTTCGTTCTTCTAGGTTGAAGCATTCGTTTTCAATAAATGTTTGAAATTTCGGGTTTCACTCTGTTTTCTCCTATATTGATACATGAATTTGGAACTCTAAATCAAGCACGGTTTGTGCTAGCCCCTTGAAACTTGTAACAATAAAGTAGTTCTAAGTTCTATCTGTATGGTTTGTTTCCTCTTGAAGTTTCTTTAGGAGGGAGTGGTGAAACACACTTTCGTTTGGAAGAGGTTGCCAAGCTTCCAAAATACAACGAGTGTCCTGAAATGTCAGCATATGTTTTTTCACCCAATCTTGAAGATACTTGGGGGTAATGAGCAGTACACCAATCCCACTTGACTCAGCAAATTTCGTTCTTCTAGGTTGAAGCATTCGTTTGCAATAAGAGTTTGAGTTTTCAGGTTTCACTCTGTTTTCTCCTATATTGATACATGAATTTGGAACTCTAAATCAAGAACGGTTTGTGCTAGCCCCTTGAAACTTGACACAATAAAGTAGTTCTAAGCTCTATCTGTACGGTTTGTTTCCTCTTGAAGTTGCCCTTGGAGGGAGTGGTGAAACACACTTTCGTTTCGAAGAGGTTGCCTAGCTTCCAAAAAACTACGAGTGTCCTGAAATCTCAGCATATGCTTTTTCAAACAATCTTGAAGATACTTGGTGGTAATGAGCAGTACACCAATCCCACTTGGCTAAGCAAATTTCGTTCTTCTAGGTTGAAGCATTCGTTTTCAATAAATGTTTGAAATTTCGGGTTTCACGCTGTTTTCTCCTATATTTATACATGAATTTACAACTCTAACTCAAACACGGTTTGTGCTAGCCCCTTGAAACTTGACACAATAAAGTAGTTCTAAGTTCTATCTGTATGGTTTGTTTCCTCTTGAAGTTTCCCTAGGAGGGAGTGGTGAAACACACTTTCGTTTGGAAGAGGTTGCCAAGCTTCCAAAATACTACGCGTGTCCTGAAATCTCAGCATATGCTTTTGCACCCAATCTTGAAGATACTTGGTGGTAATGAGCACTACACCAATCCCACTTGGCTCAGCAAATTTCGTTCTTCTAGGTTGAAGCATTCGTTTGCAATAAGAGTTTGAATTTTCAGGTTTCACTCTGTTTTCTCCTATATTGATACATGAATTTGGAACTCTAAATCAAGCACGGTTTGTGCTAGCCCCTTGAACTTGAGAAAATAAAGTAGTTCTAAGTTCTATCTGTATGGTTTGTTTCCTCTTGAAGTAGCCCTAGGAGGGAGTTGTGAAACACACTTTCGTTTGGAAGAGGTTGCCAAGCTTCCAAAATACTACGAGTGTCCTGAAATCTCAGCATAAGTTTTTTCACCCAAACTTGAAGATACTTGGGGGTAATGAGCAGTACACCAATCCCACTTGACTCAGCAAATTTCGTTCTTCTAGGTTGAAGCATTCGTTTGCAATAAGTGTTTGAGTTTTCAGGTTTCACTCTGTTTTCTCCTATATTGATACATGAATTTGGAACTCTAAATCAAGAACGGTTTGTGCTAGCCCCTTGAAACTTGACACAATAAAGTAGTTCTAAGTTCTATCTGTACGGTTTGTTTCCTCTTGAAATTGCCCTTGGAGTGAGTGGTGAAACACACTTTCGTTTGGAAGAGGTTACCAAGCTTCCAAAAAACTACGAGTGTCCTGAAATCTCAGCATATGCTTTTTCACCCAATCTTGAAGATACTTGGTGGTAATGAGCAGTACACCAATCCCACTTGGCTAAGAAAATATCGTTCTTCTACGTTGAAGCATTCGTTTTCAATAAATGTTTGAAATTTCGGGTTTCACGCTGTTTTCTCCTATATTTATACATGAATTTGGAACTCTAACTCAAACACGGTTTGTGCTAGCCCCTTGAAACTTGACACAATAAAGTAGTTCTAAGTTCTATCTGTATGGTTTGTTTCCTCTTGAAGTTTCCCTAGGAGGGAGTGGTGAAACACACTTTCGTTTGGAAGAGGTTGCCAAGCTTCCAAAATACTACGAGTGTCCTGAAATCTCAGCATATGCTTTTTCACCCAATCTTTAAGATAATTGGTGGTAATGAGCTGTACACCAATCCCACTTGGCTCAACAAATTTCGTTCTTCTAGGTTGAAGCATTCGTTTGCAAGAAGAGTTTGAATTTTCAGGTTTCACTCTGTTTTCTCCTATATTGATACATGAATTTGGAACTCTAAATCAAGCACGGTTTGTGCTAGCCCCTTGAAACTTGACACAATAAAGTAGTTCTAAGTTATATGTGTATGGTTTGTTTCCTTTTGAAGTAGCCCTAGGAGGGAGTGGTGAAACACACTTTCGTTTGAAACGGGTTGCCAAGCTTCCAAAAAGCTACGAGTTTCCTGAAATCTCAGCATATGTTTTTTCACCCAATCTTGAAGATACTTGGTGATAATGAGCAGTACACCAATCCCACTGGGTTCATCAAATTTCGTTCTTCTAGGTTGAAGCATTCGTTGGCAGTAAGAGTTTGAAATTTCAGGTTTCACTCTGTTTTCTCCTATATTGATACATGAATTTGGAACTCTAAATCAAGAACGGTTTGTGCTAGCCCCTTGAAACTTGACACAATAAAGGAGTTCTAAGTTCTATCTGTACGGTTTGTTTCCTCTTGAAGTTGCCCTAGGAGGGAGTGGTGAAGCACACTTTCGTTTGAAAGGGGTTGCCAAGCTTCCAAAAAACTACGAGTGTCCTGAAATCTTAGCATATGTTTTTTCACCCAATCTTGAAGATACTTGGTGGTAATGAGCAGTACACCAAGCCCACGTGGCTCAGCAAATTTCGTTCTTCTAGGTTGAAGCATTCGTTGGCAGTAAGAGTTTGAATTTTCAGGTTTCACTCTGTTTTCTTCTATATTGATAGATGAATTTGGAACTCCAAATCAAACACGGTTTGTGCTAGCCCCTTGAAACTTGACACAATAAAGTGGTTCTAAGTTCTATCTGTATGCTTTGTGTCCAATTGAAGTTTCCCAAGGAGGGAGTGGTGAAACACACTTTCGATTGGAAGAGATTGCCAAGCTTCCAAAATACTACGAGTGTCCTGAAATCTCAGCATATGTTTTTTCACCCAATCTTGAAGATACTTGGTGGTAATGAGCAGTACACCAAGCCCACGTGGCTCAGCAAATTTCGTTCTTCTAGGTTGAAGCATTCGTTTTCAATAAGAGTTTGAATTTTCAGGTTTCACTCTGTTTTCTCCTATATTGATACATGAATTTGGAACTCTAAATCAAGCACGGTTTGTGCTAGCCCCTTGAAACATGACACAATTAAGTAGTTCTAAGTTCTATCTATATCGTTTGTTTCCTCTTGAAGTAGCCCTAGGAGGGAGTTGTGAAACACACTTTCGTTTGGAAGAGGTTGCCAAGCTTCCTAAATACTACGTGGGTCCTGAAATCTCAGCATAAGTTTTTTCACCCAAACTTGAAGATACTTGGTTGTAATGAGCAGTACACCAATCCCACTTGGCTAAGCAAATTTCGTTCTTCTAGGTTGAAGCATTCGTTTTCAATAAAAGTTTGAATGTCGGGTTTCACGCTGTTTTCTCCTATATTTGTAAATGAATTTGGAACTCTAACTCAAACACGGTTTGTGCTAGCCCCTTGAAATTTGACACAATAAAGTAGTTCTAAGTTCTATTTGTATGGTTTGTTTCCTCTTGAAATTTCCCTAGGAGGGAGTGGTGAAACACAGTTTCGTTTGGAAGAGGTTGCCAAGCTTCCAAAATACTACGAGTGTCCTGAAATCTCAGCATATGTTTTTTCACCCAATCTTGAAGATACTTGGTGGTAAGGTGGTAATGAGCAGATACACCAATCCCACTTGGCTCATCAAATTTCGTTCTTCTAGGTTGAAGCATTCGTTTTCAATAAATGTTTGAAATTTCGGGTTTCACTCTGTTTTCTCCTATATTGATACATGAATTTGGAACTCTAAATCAAGCACGGTTTGTGCTAGCCCCTTGAAACTTGTAACAATAAAGTAGTTCTAAGTTCTATCTGTATGGTTTGTTTCCTCTTGAAGTTTCTTTAGGAGGGAGTGGTGAAACACACTTTCGTTGGAAGAGGTTGCCAAGCTTCCAAAATACAACGAGTGTCCTGAAATCTCAGCATATGTTTTTTCACCCAATCTTGAAGATACTTGGGGGTAATGAGCAGTACACCAATCCCACTTGACTCAGCAAATTTCGTTCTTCTAAGTTGAAGCATTCGTTTGCAATAAGAGTTTGAGTTTTCAGGTTTCACTCTGCTTTCTCCTATATTGATACATGAATTTGGAACTCTAAATCAAGAACGGTTTGTGCTAGCCCCTTGAAACTTGACACAATAAAGTAGTTCTAAGCTCTGTCTGTACGGTTTGTTTCCTTTTGAAGTTGCCTTGGAGGGAGTGGTGAAACACACTTTCGTTTCGAAGAGGTTTGCCAAGCTTCCAAAAAACTACGAGTGTCCTGAAATCTCAGCATATGCTTTTTCACCCAATCTTGAAGATACTTGGTGGTAATGAGCAGTACACCAATCCACTTGGCTAAGCAAATTTCGTTCTTCTAGGTTGAAGCATTCGTTTTCAATAAATGTTTGAAATTTCGGGTTTCACGCTGTTTTCTCCTATATTTATACATGAATTTGGAACTCTAACTCAAACACGGTTTGTGCTAGCCCCTTGAAACTTGACACAATAAAGTAGTTCTAAGTTCTATCTGTATGGTTTGTTTCCTCTTGAAGTTTCCTAGGAGGGAGTGGTGAAACACACTTTCGTTTGGAAGAGGTTGCCAAGCTTCCAAAATACTACGCGTGTCCTGAAATCTCAGCATATGCTTTTGCACCCAATCTTGAAGATACTTGGTGGTAATGAGCAGTACACCAATCCCACTTGGCTCAGCAAATTTCGTTCTTCTAGGTTGAAGCATTCGTTTGCAATAAGAGCTTGAATTTTCAGGTTTCACTCTGTTTTCTCCTATATTGATACATGAATTTGGAACTCTAAATCAAGCACGGTTTTAGCTAGCCCTTGAAACTTGACACAATAAAGTAGTTCTAAGTTCTATCTGTATGGTTTGTGTCCTATTGAAGTTCCCTAGGAGGGAGTTGTGAAACACACTTTCGTTTGGAAGAGGTTGCCAAGCTTCAAAATACTACAAGTGTTCTTCCAAAATATTCCAGCATATGTTTTTTCACCCAATCTTGAAGATCCTTGGGGGGTAATGAGCAGTACACCAATCTTACTTGACTCAGCAAATTTCGTTCTTCTAGGTTGAAGAATTCGTTTGCAATAAGAGTTAGAGTTTTCAGTTTTCACTCTGTTTTCTCCTATATTGATACATGAATTTGGAACTCTACATCAAGAACGGTTTGTGCTAGCCCCTTGAAACTTGACACAATAAAGTAGTTCTAAGTTCTATCTGTACGGTTTGTTTCCTCTTGAAGTTGCCCTAGGAGGGAGTGGTGAAGCACACTTTCGTTTGAAAGGGGTTGCCAAGCTTCCAAAAAACTACGAGTGTAATGAAATCTCAGCATATGTTTTTTCACCCAATCTTGAAGATACTTGCTGGTAATGAGCAGTACACCAATCCCACTTGGCTAAGAAAATATCGTTCTTCTAGGTTGAAGCATTCGTTTCAATAAATGTTTGAAATTTCGGGTTTCATGCTGTTTTCTCCTATATTTATACATGAATTTGGAACTCTAACTCAAACACGGTTTGTGCTAGCCCCTTGAAACTTGACACAATAAAGTATTTCTAAGTTCTATCTGTATGGTTTGTTTCCTCTTGAAGTTTCCCTAGGAGGGAGTGGTGAAACACACTTTCGTTTGGAAGAGGTTGCCAAGCTTCCAAAATACTACGCGTGTCCTGAAATCTCAGCATATGCTTTTTCACCCAATCTTGAAGATACTTGGTGGTAATGAACAGTACACCAATCCCACTTGGCTCAGCAATTTCGTTCTTCTAGGTTGAAGCATTCGTTTGCAATAAGAGTTTGAATTCTCAGGTTTCACTCTGTTTTCTCCTATATTGATACATGAATTTGGAACTCTAACTCAAACACGGTTTGTGCTAGCCCCTTGAAACTTGACACAATAAAGTAGTTCTAAGTTCTATCTGTATGGTTTGTTTCCTCTTGAAGTTTCCCTAGGAGGAGTGGTGAACACACTTTCGTTTGGAAGAAGTTGCCAAGCTTCCAAAAAACTAACGAGTGTCCTGAAATCTCAGCATATGCTTTTTCACCAAATCTTGAAGATACTTGGTGGTAATGAGCAGTACACCAATCCCACTTGGCTCAGCAAATTTCGTTCTTCTAGGTTGAAGCATTCGTTTGCAATAAGAGTTTGAATTCTCAGGTTTCACTCTGTTTTCTCCTATATTGATACATGAATTTGGAACTCTAACTCAAACACGGTTTGTGCTAGCCCCTTGAAACTTGACACAATAAAGTAGTTCTAAGTTCTATCTGTATGGTTTGTTTCCTCTTGAAGTTTCCCTAGGAGGGAGTGGTGAAACACACTTTCGTTTGGAAGAGGTTGCCAAGCTTCCAAAATACTACGAGTGTTCTGAAATCTTAGCATATGTTTTTTCACCCAATCTTGAAGATACTTGGTGGTAATGAGCAGTACACCAATCCCACTTGGCTCAGCAAATTTCGTTCTTCTAGGTGAAGTATTCGTTTGCAATATGAGTTTGAAATTTCAGGTTTCACTCTGTTTTCTCCTATATTGATACATGAATTTGGAACTCTAAATCAAGAACGGTTTGTGCTAGCCCCTTGAACTTGAAACAATAAAGGAGTTCTAAGTTCTATCTGTACGGTTTGTTTCCTCTTGAAGTTGCCCTAGGAGGGAGTGGTGAAGCACACTTTCGTTTGAAAGGGGTTGCCAAGCTTCCAAAAAACTACGAGTGTCCTGAAATCTTAGCATATGTTTTTTCACCCAATCTTGAAGATACTTGGTGGTAATGAGCAGTACACCAAGCCCACGTGGCTCAGCAAATTTCGTTCTTCTAGGTTGAAGCTTTCATTGGCAGTAAGAGTTTGAATTTTCAGGTTTCACTCTGTTTTCTTCTATATTGATAGATGAATTTGGAACTCCAAATCAAACACGGTTTGTGCTAGCCCCTTGAAACTTGACACATTAAGTGGTTCTAAGTTCTATCTGTATGCTTTGTGTCCAATTGAAGTTTCCCTAGGAGGGAGTGGTGAAACACACTTTCGATTGGAAGAGATTGCCAAACTTCCAAAATACTACGAGTGTCCTGAAATCTCAGCATATGTTTTTTCACCCAATCTTTGAAGATACTTGGTGGTAATGAGCAGTACACCAAGCCCACGTGGCTCAGCAAATTTCGTTCTTCTAGGTTGAAGCATTCGTTTTCAATAAGAGTTTGAATTTTCAGGTTTCACTCTGTTTTCTCCTATATTGATACATGAATTTGGAACTCTAAATCAAGCACGGTTTGTGCTAGCCCCTTGAAACTTGACACAATTAAGTAGTTCTAAGTTCTATCTATATCGTTTGTTTCCTCTTGAAGTAGCCCTAGGAGGGAGTTGTGAAACACACTTTCGTTGGGAAGAGGTTGCCAAGCTTCCTAAATACTACGTGGGTCCTGAAATCTCAGCATAAGTTTTTTCACCCCAAACTTGAAGATACTTGGTTGTAATGAGCAGTACACCAATCCCACTTGGCTAAGCAAATTTCGTTCTTCTAGGTTGAAGCATTCGTTTTCAATAAAGTTTGAATG
Source organism: Callospermophilus lateralis (assembly GCF_048772815.1). Classification (NCBI taxonomy): domain Eukaryota; kingdom Metazoa; phylum Chordata; class Mammalia; order Rodentia; family Sciuridae; genus Callospermophilus; species Callospermophilus lateralis. The sequence goes on along the minus strand of NW_027514153.1, from coordinate 62,383 downwards.
TCGGGTTTCACGCTGTTTTCTCCTATATTTGTACATGAATTTGGGAACTCTAACTCAAAACACGGTTTGTGCTAGCCCCTTGAAATTGACACAATAAAGTAGTTCTAAGTTCTATTTGTATGGTTTGTTTCCTCTTGAAGTTTCCCTAGGAGGGAGTGGTGAAACACACTTTCGTTGGAAGAGGTTGCCAATCTTCCAAAATACAACGAGTGTCCTGAAATCTCAGCATATGTTTTTTCACCCAATCTTGAAGATACTTGGGGGTAATGAGCAGTACACCAATCCCACTTGACTCAGCAAATTTCGTTCTTCTAGGTTGAAGCATTCGTTTGCAATAAGAGTTTGAGTTTTCAGGTTTCACTCTGTTTTCTCCTATATTGATACATGAATTTGGAACTCTAAATCAAGAACGGTTTGTGCTAGCCCCTTGAAACTTGACACAATAAAGTAGTTCTAAGCTCTATCTGTACGGTTTGTTTCCTCTTGAAGTTGCCCTTGGAGGGAGTGGTGAAACACACTTTCGTTTTGAAAAGGTTGCCAAGCTTCCAAAAAACTACGAGTGTCCTTAAATCTCAGCATATGCTTTTTCACCCAATCTTGAAGATACTTGGTGGTAATGAGCAGTACACCAATCCCACTTGGCTAAGCAAATTTCGTTCTTCTAGGTTGAAGCATTCGTTTTCAATAAATGTTTGAAATTTCGGGTTTCACGCTGTTTTCTCCTATATTTATACATGAATTTGGAACTCTAACTCAAACACGGTTTGTGCTAGCCCCTTGAAACTTGACACAATAAAGTAGTTCTAAGTCTATCTGTATGGTTTGTTTCCTCTTGAAGTTTCCCTAGGTAGGGAGTGGTGAAACACACTTTCGTTTGGAAGAGGTTGCCAAGCTTCCAAAATACTACGCGTGTCCTGAAATCTCAGCATATGCTTTTGCACCCAATCTTGAAGATACTTGGTGGTAATGAGCAGTACACCAATCCCACTTGGCTCAGCAAATTTCGTTCTTCTAGGTTGAAGCATTCGTTTGCAATAAGAGTTTGAATTTTCAGGTTTCACTCTGTTTTCTCCTATATTGATACATGAATTTGGAACTCTAAATCAAGCACGGTTTTTGCTAGCCCGTTGAAACTTGACACAATAAAGTAGTTCTAAGTTCTATCTGTATGGTTTGTGTCCTATTGAAGTTTCCCTAGGAGGAAGTTGTGAAACACACTTTCGTTTGGAAGAGGTAGCCAAGCTTAAAAAATACTACAAGTGTCCTTCCAAAATACTCCAGCATATGTTTTTTCACCCAACTTGAAGATCCTTGGGGGTAATGAGCAGTACACCAATCTTACTTGACTCAGCAAATTTCGTTCTTCTAGGTTGAAGAATTCGTTTCCAAATAAGAGTTTAGAGTTTTCAGTTTTCACTCTGTTTTCTCCTAATTGATACATGAATTTGGAACTCTACATCAAGAACGGTTTGTTCTAGCCCCTTGAAACTTGACACAATAAAGTAGTTCTAAGTTCTATCTGTACGGTTTGTTTCCTCTTGAAGTTGCCCTAGGAGGGAGTGGTGAAGCACACTTCGTTTGAAAGGGGTTGCCAAGCTTCAAAAAACTACGAGTGTCCTGAAATCTCAGCATATGTTTTTTCACCCAATCTTGAAGATACTTGCTGGTAATGAGCAGTACACCAATCCCACTTGGCTAAGAAAATATCGTTCTTCTAGGTTGAAGCATTCGTTTTCAATAAATGTTTGAAATTTCGGGTTTCACGCTGTTTTCTCCTATATTTATACATGAATTTGGAACTCTAACTCAAACACTGTTTGTGCTAGCCCCTTGAAACTTGACACAATAAAGTAGTTCTAAGTTCTATCTGTATGGTTTGTTTCCTCTTGAAGTTTCCCTAGGAGGGAGTGGTGAAACACACTTTCGTGAAGAGGTTGCCAAGCTTCCAAAATACTACGCGTGTCCTGAAATCTCAGCATATGCTTTTTCACCCAATCTTGAAGATACTTGGTGGTAATGAGCAGTACACCAATCCCACTTGGCTCAGCAAATTTCGTTCTGCTAGGTTGAAGCATTCGTTTGCAATAAGAGTTTGAATTCTCAGGTTTCACTCTGTTTTCTCCTATATTGATACATGAATTTGGAACTCTAACTCAAACACGGTTTGTGCTAGCCCCTTGAAACTTGACACAATAAAGTAGTTCTAAGTTCTATCTGTATGGTTTGTTTCCTCTTGAAGTTTCCCTATTAGGGAGTGGTGAAACACACTTTCGTTTGGAAGAGGTTGCCAAGCTTCCAAAAAACTACGAGTGTCCTGAAATCTCAGCGTATGTTTTTTCACCCAATCTTGAAGATACTTGGTGGTAATGAGCAGTACACCAATCCCACTTGGCTCAGCAAATTTCGTTCTTCTAGGTGAAGTATTCGTTTGCAATATGAGTTTGAATTTTCAGGTTTCACTCTGTTTTCTCCTATATTGATACATGAATTTGGAACTCTAAATCAACCACGGTTTGTGCTAGCCCCTTGAAACTTGACACAATAAAGTAGTTCTAAGTTCTATGTGAATGGTTTGTTTCCTCTTGAAGTAGCCCTAGGAGGGAGTGGTGAAACACACTTTCGTTTGAAACGGGTTGCCAAGCTTCCAAAAAACTACGAGTGTCCTTAAATCTCAGCATATGTTTTTTCACCCAATCTTGAAGATACTTGGTGATAATGAACAGTACACCAATCCCACTCGGTTCAGCAAATTTCGTTCTTCTAGGTTCAAGCATTCGTTGGCAGTAAGAGTTTGAAATTTCAGGTTTCACTCTGTTTTCTCCTATATTGATACATGAATTTGGAACTCTAAATCAAGAACAGTTTGTGCTAGCCCCTTGAAACTTGACACAATAAAGGAGTTCTAAGTTCTATATGTATGGTTTGTTTCCTCTTGAAGTTGCCCTAGGAGGGAGTGGTGAAGCACACTTTCGTTTGAAAGGGGTTGCCAAGCTTCCAAAAAACTACGAGTGTCCTGAAATCTTAGCATACGTTTTTTCACCCAATCTTGAAGATACTTGGTGGTAATGAGCAGTACACCAAGCCCACGTGGCTCAGCAAATTTCGTTCTTCTAGGTTGAAGCATTCGTTGGCAGTAAGAGTTTGAATTTTCAGGTTTCACTCTGTTTTCTTCTATATTGATAGATGAATTTGGAACTCCAAATCAAACACGGTTTGTGCTAGCCCCTTGAAACTTGACACAATAAAGTGGTTCTAAGTTCTATCTGTATGCTTTGTGTCCAATTGAAGTTTCCCTAGGAGGGAGTGGTGAAACACACTTTCGATTGGAAGAGATTGCCAAGCTTCCAAAATACTACGAGTGTCCTGAAATCTCAGCATATGTTTTTTCACCCAATCTTGAAGATACTTGGTGGTAATGAGCAGTACACCAAGCCCACGTGGCTCAGCAAATTTCGTTCTTCTAGGTTGAAGCATTCGTTTGCAATAAGAGTTTGAATTTTCAGGTTTCACTCTGTTTTCTCCTATATTGATACATGAATTTGGAACTCTAAATCAAGCACGGTTTGTGCTAGCCCCTTGAAACTTGACACAATTAAGTAGTTCTAAGTTCTATCTATATCGTTTGTTTCCTCTTGAAGTAGCCCTAGGAGGGAGTTGTGAAACACACTTTCGTTTGGAAGAGGTTGCCAAGCTTCCTAAATACTACGTGTGTCCTGAAATCTCAGCATAAGTTTTTTCACCCAAACTTGAAGATACTTGGTTGTAATGAGCAGTACACCAATCCCACTTGGCTAAGCAAATTTCGTTCTTCTAGGTAGCATTAGTTTGCAGTAGCATTGTATATTTTCAGGTCTCCCTCTGTTCTCTCCTATATAGATAGATGAATTTGGAACTCTAACTCCAAACAAGGTTTGTAGCTAGCCTCTTGAAACTTGACAAAATAAAGGAGTTCTCAGTTCTGTCTCTTTGATTTGTTTCCTCTTCAAGTAGCCCTAAGCAAAGACTGTGGAAACACACTTTCATTGAAAAGGGGTTGCAAGCTTCCAAAATACTACGAGTTTCCGAAATACCAGCAATATTTTTTCACCCAATCTGGATGATACGTGGTGGTGATGACAAGTACACCAATCCCACTTGACTGCAGCAAATTTCGTTCTTCTAGGTTGAAGCGTTCATTTACAATAGCAGTTTTTATTTTGAGGTTTCACTCTGTTCTCTCCTATATTGATAGCATGAATTTGGAACTCTAAAATCAACACGGTTTGTAGCTATCTCTATAAACTTGAAAAAATAAAGGAGTTCTCAGTTTTGTCTGTATGGTTTGTTTCCTCTTCAGGTAGCACTAGGCACAGACTGTGGAAAAGCACTTTCGTTGGGAGTTGTTGCCAAGCTTCCAAAATACAACGAGTGTCCTGAAATCTCAGCATATGTTTTTTCACCCAATCTTGAAGATACTTGGGGGTAATGAGCAGTACACCAATCCCACTTGACTCAGCAAATTTCGTTCTTCTAGGTTGAAGCATTCGTTTGCAATAAGAGTTTGAGTTTTCAGGTTTCACTCTGTTTTCTCCTATATTGATACATGAATTTGGAACTCTAAATCAAGAACGGTTTGTGCTAGCCCCTTGAAACTTGACACAATAAAGTAGTTCTAAGCTCTATCTGTACGGTTTGTTTCCTCTTGAAGTTGCCCTTGGAGGGAGTGTTGAAACACACTTTCGTTTGGAAGAGGTCTCCAAGCTTCCAAAAAACTACGAGTGTCCTGAAATCTCAGCATATGCTTTTTCACCCAATCTTGAAGATACTTGGTGGTAATGAGCAGTACACCAATCCCACTTGGCTAAGCAAATTTCGTTCTTCTAGGTTGAAGCATTCGTTTTCAATAAATGTTTGAAATTTCGGGTTTCACGCTGTTTTCTCCTATATTTATACATGAATTTGGAACTCTAACTCAAACACGGTTTGTGCTAGCCCCTTGAAACTTGACACAATAAAGTAGTTCTAAGTTCTATCTGTATGGTTTGTTTCCTCTTGAAGTTTCCCTAGGAGGGAGTGGTGAAACACACTTTCGTTTGGAAGAGGTTGCCAAGCTTCCAAAATACTACGCGTGTCCTGAAATCTCAGCATATGCTTTTGCACCCAATCTTGAAGATACTTGGTGGTAATGAGCATTACACCAATCCCACTTGGCTCAGCAAATTTCGTTCTTCTAGGTTGAAGCATTCATTTGCAATAAGAGTTTGAATTTTCAGGTTTCACTCTGTTTTCTCCTATATTGATACATGAATTTGGAACTCTAAATCAAGCACGGTTTTTGCTAGCCCCTTGAAACTTGACACAATAAAGTAGTTCTAAGTTCTATCTGTATGGTTTGTGTCCTATTGAAGTTTCCCTAGGAGGGAGTTGTGAAACACACTTTCGTTTGGAAGAGGTTGCCAAGCTTCCAAAATACTACAAGTGTCCTTCCAAAATACTCCAGCATATGTTTTTTCACAAAATCTTGAAGATCCTTGGGGGGTAATGAGCAGTACACCAATCTTACTTGACTCAGCAAATTTCGTTCTTCTAGGTTGAAGAATTCGTTTGCAATAAGAGTTAGAGTTTTCAGTTTTCACTCTGTTTTCTCCTATATTGATACATGAATTTGGAACTCTACATCAAGAACGGTTTGTGCTAGCCCCTTGAAACTTGACACAATAAAGTAGTTCTAAGTTCTATCTGTATGGTTTGTGTCCTATTGAAGTTTCCCTAGGAGGGAGTTGTGAAACACACATTCGTTTGGAAGAGGTTACCAAGCTTCCAAAATACTACGCGTGTCCTGAAATCTCAGCATATGCTTTTTCACCCAATCTTGAAGATACTTGGTGGTAATGAGCAGTACACCAATCCCACTTGGCTCAGCAAATTTCCTTCTTCTAGGTTGAAGCATTCGTTTGCAATAAGAGTTTGAATTCTCAGGTTTCACTCTGTTTTCTCCTATATTGATACATGAATTTGGAACTCTAACTCAAACACGGTTTGTGCTAGCCCCTTGAAACTTGACACAATAAAGTAGTTCTAAGTTCTATCTGTATGGTTTGTTTCCTCTTGATGTTTCCCTAGGAGGGAGTGGTGAAACACACTTTCGTTTGGAAGAGGTTGCCAAGCTTCCAAAATACTACGGGTGTCCTGAAATCTCAGCATATGCTTTTTCACCCAATATTGAAGATACTTGGTGGTAATGAGCAGTACACCAATCTCACTTGGCTCAGCAAATTTCGTTCTTCTAGGTTGAAGCATTCGTTTGCAATAAGAGTTTGAATTCTCAGTTTTCACTCTGTTTTCTCCTATATTGATACATGAATTTGGAACTCTAACTCAAACACGGTTTGTGCTAGCCCCTTGAAACTTGACACAATAAAGTAGTTCTAAGTTCTATCTGTATGGTTTGTTTCCTCTTGAAGTTTCCCTAGGAGGGAGTGGTGAAACACACTTTCGTTTGGAAGAGGTTGCCAAGCTTCCAAAATACTACGAGTGTCCTGAAATCTCAGCATATGTTTTTTCACCCAATCTTGAAGATACTTGGTGGTAATGAGCAGTACACCAATCCCACTTGGCTCAGCAAATTTCGTTCTTCTAGGTGAAGTATTCGTTTGCAATATGAGTTTGAATTTTCAGGTTTCACTCTGTTTTCTCCTATATTGATACATGAATTTGGAACTCTAAATCAAGCACGGTTTGTGCTAGCCCCTTGAAACTTGACACAATAAAGTAGTTCTAAGTTCTATGTGAATGGTTTGTTTCCTCTTGAAGTAGCCCTAGGAGGGAGTGGTGAAACACACTTTCGTTTGAAACGGGTTGCCAAGCTTCCAAAAAACTACGAGTGTCCTTAAATCTCAGCATATGTTTTTTCACCCAATCTTGAAGATACTTGGTGATAATGAGCAGTACACCAATCCCACTCGGTTCAGCAAATTTCATTCTTCTAGGTTGAAGCAATCGTTGCCAGTAAGAGTGAAATTTCAGGTTTCACTCTGTTTTCTCCTATATTGATAGATGAATTTGGAACTCCAAATCAAACACAGTTTGTGCTATCCCCTTGAAACTTGACATAATAAAGTCGTTCTAAGTTCTATCTGTATGGTTTGTGTCCTATTGAAGTTTCCCTAGGAGGGAGTTAAGAAACACACTTTCGTTTGGAAGAGGTTGCCAAGCTTCCAAAATACTACGAGTGTCCTGAAATTTCAGCATATGTTTTTTCACCCAATCTTGAAGATACTTGGTGGTAATGAGCAGTACACCAATCCCACTTGGCTCAGCAAATTTTGTTCTTCTAGGTTGAAGCATTCGTTTGCAATAAGAGTTTGAATTTTCAGGTTTCCCTCTGTTTTCTCCTATATTGATACATGAATTTGGAACTCTAAATCAAGAACGGTTTGTGCTAGTCCCTTGAAACTTGACACAATAAAGTAGTTCTAAGTTCTATCTGTACGGTTTGTTTCCTCTTGAAGTTGCCCTAGGAGGGAGTGGTGAAGCACACTTTCGTTTGAAAGGGGTTGCCAAGCTTCCAAAAAACTACGAGTGTCCTGAAATCTCAGCATATGTTTTTTCACGCAATCTTGAAGATACGTGGTGGTAATGAGCAGTACACCAATCCCACTTGGCTCAGCAAATTTCGTTCTTCTAGGTTGAAGCATTCGTTTGCAATAAGAGTTTGAATTTTCAGGGTTCACTCTGTTTTCTCCTATATAGATACATGAATTTGGAACTCTAAATCAAGCACGGTTTGTGCTAGCCCCTTGAACTTGAGAAAATAAAGTAGTTCTAAGTTCTATCTGTATGGTTTGTTTCCTCTTGAAGTAGCCCTAGGAGGGAGTTGTGAAACACACTTTCGTTTGGAAGAGGTTGCCAAGCTTCCAAAATACTACGAGTGTCCTGAAATCTCAGCATAAGTTTTTTCACCCAAACTTGAAGATACTTGGGGGTAATGAGCAGTACACCAATCCCACTTGACTCAGCAAATTTCGTTCTTCTAGGTTGAAGCATTCGTTTGCAATAAGTGTTTGAGTTTTCAGGTTTCACTCTGTTTTCTCCTGAATTGATACATGAATTTGGAACTCTAAATCAAGAACGGTTTGTGCTAGCCCCTTGAATCTTGACACAATAAAGTAGTTCTAAGTTCTATCTGTAAGGTTTGTTTCCTCTTGAAGTTGCCCTTGGAGGGAGTGGTGAAACACACTTTCGTTTGGAAGAGGTTACCAAGCTTCCAAAAAACTACGAGTGTCCTGAAATCTCAGCATATGCTTTTTCACCCAATCTTGAAGATACTTGGTGGTAATGAGCAGTACACCAATCCCACTTGGCTAAGAAAATATCGTTCTTCTAGGTTGAAGCATTCGTTTTCAATAAATGTTTGAAATTTCGGGTTTCACGCTGTTTTCTCCTATATTTATACATGAATTTGGAACTCTAACTCAAACACGGTTTGTGCTAGCCCCTTGAAACTTGACACAATAAAGTAGTTCTAAGTTCTATCTGTATGGTTTGTTTCCTCTTGAAGTTTCCCTAGGAGGGAGTGGTGAAACACACTTTCGTTTGGAAGAGGTTGCCAAGCTTCCAAAATACTACGAGTGTCCTGAAATCTCAGCATACGTTTTTTCACGCAATCTTGAAGATACGTGGTGGTAATGAGCAGTACACCAATCCCACTGGGTTCAGCAAATTTCGTTCTTCTAGGTTGAAGCATTCGTTGGCAGTAAGAGTTTGAAATTTCAGGTTTCACTCTGTTTTCTCCTATATTGATACATGAATTTGGAACTCTAAATCAAGAACGGTTTGTGCTAGCCCCTTGAAACTTGACACAATAAAGGAGTTCTAAGTTCTATCTGTACGGTTTGTTTCCTCTTGAAGTTGCCCTAGGAGTGAGTGGTGAAGCACACTTTCGTTTGAAAGGGGTTGCCAAGCTTCCAAAAAACTACGAGTGTCCTGAAATCTTAGCATATGTTTTTTCACCCAATCTTGAAGATACTTGGTGGTAATGAGCAGTACACCAAGCTCACGTGGCTCAGCAAATTTCGATCTTCTAGGTTGAAGCATTCGTTGGCAGTAAGAGTTTAAATTTTCAGGTTTCACTATGTTTTCTTCTATATTGATAGATGAATTTGGAACTCCAAATCAAACACGGTTTGTGCTAGCCCCTTGAAACTTGACACAATAAAGTGGTTCTAAGTTCTATCTGTATGCTTTGTGTCCAATTGAAGTTTCCCTAGGAGGGAGTGGTGAAACACACTTTCGATGGAAGAGATTGCCAAGCTTCCAAAATACTACGAGTGTCCTGAAATCACAGCATATGTTTTTTCACCCAATCTTGAAGATACTTGGTGGTAATGTGCAGTACACCAAGCCCACGTGGCTCAGCAAATTTCGTTCCTCTATGTTGAAGCATTCGTTTGCAATAAGAGTTTGAATTTTCAGGTTTCACTCTGTTTTCTCCTATATTGATACATAAATTTGGAACTCTAAATCAAGCACGGTTTGTGCTAGCCCCTTGAAACTTGACACAATTAAGTAGTTCTAAGTTCTATCTATATCATTTGTTTCCTCTTGAAGTAGCCCTAGGAGGGAGTTGTGAAACACACTTTCGTTTGGAAGAGGTTGCCAAGCTTCCTAAATACTACGTGTGTCCTGAAATCTCAGCATAACTTTTTTCACCCAAACATGAAGATACTTGGTTGTAATGAGCAGTACACCAATCCCACTTGGCTCAGCAAATTTCGTTCTTCTAGGTTAAAGCATTCGTTTGCAATAAGAGTTTGAATTTTCAGGTTTCACTCTGTTTTCTCCTATATTGATACATGAATTTGGAACTCTAAATCAAGCACGGTTTTTGCTAGCCCCTTGAAACTTGACACAATAAAGTAGTTCTAAGTTCTATGTGAATGGTTTGTTTCCTCTTGAAGTAGCCCTAGGAGGGAGTGGTGAAACACACTTTCGTTTGAAACGGGTTGCCAAGCTTCCAAAAAACTACGAGTGTCCTTAAATCTCAGCATATGTTTTTTCACCCAATCTTGAAGATACTTGGTGGTAATGAGCAGTACACCAATCCCACTCGGTTCAGCAAATTTCGTTCTTCTAGGTTGAAGCATTCGTTGGCAGTAAAAGTTTGAAATTTCAGGTTTCACTCTGTTTTCTCCTATATTGATACATGAATTTGGAACTCTAAATCAAGAACAGTTTGTGCTAGCCCCTTGAAACTTGACACAATAAAGGAGTTCTAAGTTCTATCTGTACGGTTTGTTTCCTCTTGAAGTTGCCCTAGGAGGGAGTGGTGAAGCACACTTTCGTTTGAAAGGGGTTGCCAAGCTTCCAAAAAACTACGAGTGTCCTGAAATCTTAGCATATGTTTTTTCACCCAATCTTGAAGATACTTGGTGGTAATGAGCAGTACACCAAGCCCACGTGGCTCAGCAAATTTCGTTCTTCTAGGTTGAAGCATTCGTTGGCAGTAAGAGTTTGAATTTTCAGGTTTCACTATGTTTTCTTCTATATTGATAGATGAATTTGGAACTCCAAATCAAACACGGTTTGTGCTAGCCCCTTGAAACTTGACACAATAAAGTGGTTCTAAGTTCTATCTGTATGCTTTGTGTCCAATTGAAGTTTCCCTAGGAGGGAGTGGTGAAACACACTTTCGATTGGAAGAGATTGCCAAGCTTCCAAAATACTACGAGTGTCCTGAAATCTCAGCATATGTTTTTTCACCCAATCTTGAAGATACTTGGTGGTAATGAGCAGTACACCAATCCCACTTGGCTAAGCAAATTTAGTTCTTCTAGGTTGAAGCATTCGTTTTCAATAAAAGTTTGAATGTCGGGTTTCACGCTGTTTTCTCCTATATTTGTACATGAATTTGGAACTCTAACTCAAACACGGTTTGTGCTAGCCCCTTGAAATTTGACACAATAAAGTAGTTCTAAGTTCTATTTGTATGGTTTGTTTCCTCTTGAAGTTTCCCTAGGAGGGAGTGGTGAAACACACTTTCGTTTGGAAGAGGTTGCCAAGCTTCCAAAATACCACGAGTGTCCTGAAATCTCAGCATATGTTTTTTCACCCAATCTTGAAGATACTTGGTGGTAATGAGCAGTACACCAATCCCAGTTGGCTCAGCAAATTTCGTTCTTCTAGGTTGAAGCATTCGTTTTCAATAAATGTTTGAAATTTCGGGTTTCACTCTGTTTTCTCCTATATTGATACATGAATTTGGAACTCTAAATCAAGCACGGTTTGTGCTAGCCCCTTGAAACTTGTAACAATAAAGTAGTTCTAAGTTCTATCTGTATAGTTTGTTTCCTCTTGAAGTTTCTTTACGAGGGAGTGGTGAAAAACACTTTCGTTTGGAAGAGGTTGCCAAGCTTCCAAAATACAACGAGTGTCCTGAAATCTCAGCATATGTTTTTTCACCCAATCTTGAAGATACTTTGGGGTAATGAGCAGTACACCAATCCCACTTGACTCAGCAAATTTCGTTCTTCTAGGTTGAAGCATTCGTTTGCAATAAGAGTTTGAGTTTTCAGGTTTCACTCTGTTTTCTGCTATATTGATACATGAATTTGGAACTCTAAATCAAGAACGGTTTGTGCTAGCCCCTTGAAACTTGACACAATAAAGTAGTTCTAAGCTCTATCTGTACGGTTTGTTTCCTCTTGAAGTTGCCCTTGGAGGGAGTGTTGAAACACACTTTCGTTTGGAAGAGGTTGCCAAGCTTCCAAAAAACTACGAGTGTCCTGAAATCTCAGCATATGCTTTTTCACCCAATCTTGAAGATACTTGGTGGTAATGAGCAGTACACCAATCCCACTTGGCTAAGCAAATTTCGTTCTTCTAGGTTGAAGCATTCGTTTTCAATAAAAGTTTGAAATTTCGGGTTTCACGCTGTTTTCTCCTATATTTATACATGAATTTGGAACTCTAACTCAAACACGGTTTGTGCTAGCCCCTTGAAACTTGACACAATAAAGTAGTTCTAAGTTCTATCTGTATGGTTTGTTTCCTCTTGAAGTTTCCCTAGGAGGGAGTGGTGAAACACACTTTCGTTTGGAAGAGGTTGCCAAGCTTCCAAAATACTACGCGTGTCCTGAAATCTCAGCATATGCTTTTGCACCCAATCTTGAAGATACTTGGTGGTAATGAGCAGTACACCAATCCCACTTGGCTCAGCAAATTTCGTTCTTCTAGGTTGAAGCATTCGTTTGCAATAAGAGTTTGAATTTTCAGGTTTCACTCTGTTTTCTCCTATATTGATACATGAATTTGGAACTCTAAATCAAGCACGGTTTTTGCTAGCCCCTTGAAACTTGACACAATAAAGTAGTTCTAAGTTCTATCTGTATGGTTTGTGTCCTATTGAAGTTTCCCTAGGAGGGAGTTGTGAAACACACTTTCGTTTGGAAGAGGTTGCCAAGCTTCCAAAATACTACAAGTGTCCTTCCAAAATACTCCAGCATATGTTTTTTCACCCAATCTTGAAGATCCTTGGGGGGTAATGAGCAGTACACCAATCTTACTTGACTCAGCAAATTTCGTTCTTCTAGGTTGAAGAATTCGTTTGCAATAAGAGTTAGAGTTTTCAGTTTTCACTCTGTTTTCTCCTATATTGATACATGAATTTGGAACTCTACATCAAGAACGGTTTGTGCTAGCCCCTTGAAACTTGACACAATAAAGTAGTTCTAAGTTCTATCTGTATGGTTTGTGTCCTATTGAAGTTTCCCTAGGAGGGAGTTGTGAAACACACTTTCATTTGGAAGAGGTTGCCAAGCTTCCAAAATACTACGCGTGTCCTGAAATCTCAGCATATGCTTTTTCACCCAATCTTGAAGATACTTGGTCGTAATGAGCAGTACACCAATCCCACTTGGCTCAGCAAATTTCGTTCTTCTAGGTTGAAGCATTCGTTTGCAATAAGAGTTTGAATTCTCAGGTTTCACTCTGTTTTCTCCTATATTGATACATGAATTTGGAACTCTAACTAAAACACGGTTTGTGCTAGCCCCTTGAAACTTGACACAATAAAGTAGTTCTAAGTTCTATCTGTATGGTTTGTTTCCTCTTGAAGTTTCCCTAGGAGGGAGTGGTGAAACACACTTTCGTTTGGAAGTGGTTGCCAAGCTTCCAAAATACTACGAGTGTCCTGAAATCTCAGCATATGCTTTTTCACCTAATCTTGAAGATACTTGGTGGTAATGAGCAGTACACCAATCCCACTTGGCTCAGCAAATTTCGTTCTTCTAGGTTGAAGCATTCGTTTGCAATAAGAGTTTGAATTCTCAGTTTTCACTCTGTTTTCTCCTATATTGATACATGAATTTGGAACTCTAACTCAAACACGGTTTGTGCTAGCCCCTTGAAACTTGACACAATAAAGTAGTTCTAAGTTCTATCTGTATGGTTTGTTTCCTCTTGAAGTTTCCCTAGGAGGGAGTGGTGAAACACACTTTCGTTTGGAAGAGGTTGCCAAGCTTCCAAAATACTACGGGTGTCCTGAATCTCAGCATATGCTTTTTCACCCAATCTTGAAGATACTTGGTGGTAATGAGCAGTACACCAATCCCACTTGGCTCAGCAAATTTCGTTCTTCTAGGTTGAAGCATTCGTTTGCAATAAGAGTTTGAATTCTCAGTTTTCACTCTGTTTTCTCCTATATTGATACATGAATTTGGAACTCTAACTCAAAAACGGTTTGTGCTAGCCCCTTGAAACTTGACACAATAAAGTAGTTCTAAGTTCTATCTGTATGGTTTGTTTCCTCTTGAAGTTTCCCTAGGAGGGAGTGGTGAAACACACTTTCGTTTGGAAGAGGTTGCCAAGCTTCCAAAATACTACGAGTGTCCTGAAATCTCAGCATATGTTTTTTCACCCAATCTTGAAGATACTTGGTGGTAATGAGCAGTACACCAATCCCACTTGGCTCAGCAAATTTCGTTCTTCTAGGTGAAATATTCGTTTGAAATATGAGTTTGAATTTTCAGGTTTCACTCTGTTTTCTCCTATATTGATACATGAATTTGGAACTCTAAATCAAGCACGGTTTGTGCTAGCCCCTTGAAACTTGACACAATAAAGTAGTTCTAAGTTCTATGTGAATGGTTTGTTTCCTCTTGAAGTAGCCCTAGGAGGGAGTGGTGAAACACACTTTCGTTTGAAACGGGTTGCCAAGCTTCCAAAAAACTAGGAGTGTCCTTAAATCTCAGCATATGTTTTTTCACCCAATCTTGAAGATACTTGGTGCTAATGAGCAGTACACCAATCCCACTCGGTTCAGCAAATTTCATTCTTCTAGGTTGAAGCAATCGTTGCCAGTAAGAGTGAAATTTCAGGTTTCACTCTGTTTTCTCCTATATTGATAGATGAATTTGGAACTCCAAATCAAACACAGTTTGTGCAGGCCCTTGAAACCTGACATAATAAAGTAGTTCTAAGTTCTATCTGTATGGTTTGTGTCCTATTGAAGTTTCCCTAGGAGGGAGTTAAGAAACACACTTTCGTTTGGAAGAGGTTGCCAAGCTTCCAAAATACTACGAGTGTCCTGAAATTTCAGCATATGTTTTTTCACCCAATCTTGAAGATACTTGGTGGTAATGAGCAGTACACCAATCCCACTTGGCTCAGCAAATTTCGTTCTTCTAGGTTGAAGCATTCGTTTGCAATAAGAGTTTGAATTTTCAGGTTTCCCTCTGTTTTCTCCTATATTGATACATGAATTTGGAACTCTAAATCAAGAACGGTTTGTGCTAGTCCCTTGAAACTTGACACAATAAAGTAGTTCTAAGTTCTATCTGTACGGTTTGTTTCCTCTTGAAGTTGCCCTAGGAGCGAGTGGTGAAGCACACTTTCGTTTGAAATGGGTTGCCAAGCTTCCAAAAAACTACGAGTGTCCTGAAATCTCAGCATATGTTTTTTCACGCAATCTTGAAGATACGTGGTGGTAATGAGCAGTACACCAATCCCACTTGGCTCAGCAAATTTCGTTCTTCTAGGTTGAAGCATTCGTTTGCAATAAGAGTTTGAATTTTCAGGGTTCACTCTGTTTTCTCCTATATAGATACATGAATTTGGAACTCTAAATCAAGCACGGTTTGTGCTAGCCCCTTGAACTTGAGAAAATAAAGTAGTTCTAAGTTCTATCTGTATGGTTTGTTTCCTCTTGAAGTAGCCCTAGGAGGGAGTTGTGAAACACACTTTCGTTTGGAAGAGGTTGCCAAGCTTCCAAAATACTACGAGTGTCCTGAAATCTCAGCATAAGTTTTTTCACCCAAACTTGAAGATACTTGGGGGTAATGAGCAGTACACCAATCCCACTTGACTCAGCAAATTTCGTTCTTCTAGGTTGAAGCATTCGTTTGCAAGAAGAGTTTGAATTTTCAGGTTTCACTCTGTTTTCTCGTATATTGATACATGAATTTGGAACTCTAAATCAAGCACGGTTTGTGCTAGCCCCTTGAAACTTGACACAATAAAGTAGTTCTAAGTTCTATGTGAATGGTTTGTTTCCTCTTGAAGTAGCCCTAGGAGGGAGTGGTGAAACACACTTTCGTTTGAAACGGGTTGCCAAGCTTCCAAAAAACTACGAGTGTCCTGAAATCTCAGCATATGTTTTTTCACCCAATCTTGAAGATACTTGGTGATAATGAGCAGTACACCAATCCCACTGGGTTCAGCAAATTTCGTTCTTCTAGGTTGAAGCATTCGTTGGCAGTAAGAGTTTGAAATTTCAGGTTTCACTCTGTTTTCTCCTATATTGATACATGAATTTGGAACTCTAAATCAAGAACGGTTTGTGCTAGCCCCTTGAAACTTGACACAATAAAGGAGTTCTAAGTTCTATCTGTACGGTTTGTTTCCTCTTGAAGTTGCCCTAGGAGGGAGTGGTGAAGCACACTTTCGTTTGAAAGGTGTTGCCAAGCTTCCAAAAAACTACGAGTGTCCTGAAATCTTAGCATATGTTTTTTCACCCAATCTTGAAGATACTTGGTGGTTTTGAGCAGTACACCAAGCCCACGTGGCTCAGCAAATTTCGTTCTTCTAGGTTGAAGCATTCGTTGGCAGTATGAGTTTGAATTTTCAGGTTTCACTATGTTTTCTTCTATATTGATAGATGAATTTGGAACTCCAAATCAAACACGGTTTGTGCTAGCCCCTTGAAACTTGACACAATAAAGTGGTTCTAAGTTCTATCTGTATGCTTTGTGTCCAATTGAAGTTTCCCTAGGAGGGAGTGGTGAAACACACTTTCGATGGAAGAGATTGCCAAGCTTCCAAAATACTACGAGTGTCCTGAAATCACAGCATATGTTTTTTCACCCAATCTTGAAGATACTTGGTGGTAATGAGCAGTACACCAAGCCCACGTGGCTCAGCAAATTTCGTTCCTCTAGGTTGAAGCATTCGTTTGCAATAAGAGTTTGAATTTTCAGGTTTCACTCTGTTTTCTCCTATATTGATACATGAATTTGGAACTCTAAATCAAGCACGGTTTGTGCTAGCCCCTTGAAACTTGACACAATTAAGTAGTTCTAAGTTCTATCTATATCGTTTGTTTCCTCTTGAAGTAGCCCTATGAGGGAGTTGTGAAACACACTTTCGTTTGGAAGAGGTTGCCAAGCTTCCTAAATACTACGTGTGTCCTGAAATCTCAGCATAAGTTTTTTCACCCAAACATGAAGATACTTGGTTGTAATGAGCAGTACACCAATCCCACTTGGCTCAGCAAATTTCGTTCTGCTAGGTTAAAGCATTCGTTTGCAATAAGAGTTTGAATTTCAGGTTTCACTCTGTTTTCTCCTATATTGATACATGAATTTGGAACTCTAAATCAAGCACGGTTTTTGCTAGCCCCTTGAAACTTGACACAATAAAGTAGTTCTAAGTTCTATCTGTATGGTTTGTGTCCTATTGAAGTTTCCCTAGGAGGGAGTTGTGAAACACACTTTCGTTTGGAAGAGGTTGCCAAGCTTCCAAATTACTACAAGTGTCCTTCCAAAATACTCCAGCATATGTTTTTTCACCCAATCTTGAAGATCCTTGGGGGGTAATGAGCAGTACACCAATCTTACTTGACTCAGCAAATTTCGTTCTTCTAGGTTGAAGAATTCGTTTGCAATAAGAGTTAGAGTTTTCAGTTTTCACTCTGTTTTCTCCTATATTGATACATGAATTTGGAACTCTACATCAAGAACGGTTTGTGCTAGCCCCTTGAAACTTGACACAATAAAGTAGTTCTAAGTTCTATCTGTATGGTTTGTGTCCTATTGAAGTTTCCCTAGGAGGGAGTGGTGAAACACACTTTCGTTTGGAAGAGGTTGCCAAGCATCCAAAATACTACGAGTGTCCTGAAATCTCAGCATATGCTTTTTCACCCAATCTTGAAGATACTTGGTGGTAATGAGCAGTACACCAATCCCACTTGGCTCAGCAAATTTCGTTCTTCTAGGTTGAAGCATTCGTTTGCAATAAGAGTTTGAATTCTCAGTTTTCACTCTGTTTTCTCCTATATTGATACATGAATTTGGAACTCTAACTCAAACACGGTTTGTGCTAGCCCCTTGAAACTTGACACAATAAAGTAGTTCTAAGTTCTATCTGTATGGTTTGTTTCCTCTTGAAGTTTCCCTAGGAGGGAGTGGTGAAACACACTTTCGTTTGGAAGAGGTTGCCAAGCTTCCAAAATACTACGAGTGTCCTGAAATCTCAGCATATGTTTTTTCACCCAATCTTGAAGATACTTGGTGGTAATGAGCAGTACACCAATCCCACTTGGCTCAGCAAATTTCGTTCTTCTAGGTGAAGTATTCGTTTGCAATATGAGTTTGAATTTTCAGGTTTCACTCTGTTTTCTCCTATATTGATACATGAATTTGGAACTCTAAATCAAGAACGGTTTGTGCTAGTCCCTTGAAAATTGACACAATAAAGTAGTTCTAAGTTCTATCTGTACGGTTTGTTTCCTCTTGAAGTTGCCCTAGGAGCGAGTGGTGAAGCACACTTTCGTTTGAAATGGGTTGCCAAGCTTCCAAAAAACTACGAGTGTCCTGAAATCTCAGCATATGTTTTTTCACGCAATCTTGAAGATACGTGGTGGTAATGAGCAGTACTCCAATCCCACTTGGCTCAGCAAATTTCGTTCTTCTAGGTTGAAGCATTCGTTTGCAATAAGAGTTTGAATTTTCAGGGTTCACTCTGTTTTCTCCTATATAGATACATGAATTTGGAACTCTAAATCAAGCACGGTTTGTGCTAGCCCCTTGAACTTGAGAAAATAAAGTAGTTCTAAGTTCTATCTGTATGGTTTGTTTCCTCTTGAAGTAGCCCTAGGAGGGAGTTGTGAAACACACTTTCGTTTGGAAGAGGTTGCCAAGCTTCCAAAAAACTACGAGTGTCCTGAAATCTCAGCATATGTTTTTTCACAAAATCTTGAAGATACTTGGTGGTAATGAGCAGTACACCAATCCCACTTGGCTCAACAAATTTCGTTCTTCTAGGTTGAAGCATTCGTTTGCAAGAAGAGTTTGAATTTTCAGGTTTCACTCTGTTTTCTCGTATATTGATACATGAATTTGGAACTCTAAATCAAGCACGGTTTGTGCTAGCCCCTTGAAACTTGACACAACAAAGTAGTTCTAAGTTCTATGTGTATGGTTTGTTTCCTCTTGAAGTAGCCCTAGGAGGGAGTGGTGAAACACACTTTCGTTTGAAACGGGTTGCCAAGCTTCCACAAAGCTACGAGTGTCCTGAAATCTCAGCATATGTTTTTTCACCCAATCTTGAAGATACTTGGTGATAATGAGCAGTACACCAATCCCACTGGGTTCAGCAAATTTCGTTCTTCTAGGTTGAAGCATTCGTTGGCAGTAAGAGTTTGAAATTTCAGGTTTCACTCTGTTTTCTCCTATATTGATACATGAATTTGGAACTCTAAATTAAGAACGGTTTGTGCTAGCCCCTTGAAACTTGACACAATAAAGGAGTTCTAAGTTCTATCTGTACGGTTTGTTTCCTCTTGAAGTTGCCCTAGGAGGGAGTGGTGAAGCACACTTTCGTTTGAAAGGGGTTGCCAAGCTTCCAAAAAACTACGAGTGTCCTGAAATCTTAGCATATGTTTTTTCACCCAATCTTGAAGATACTTGGTGGTAATGAGCAGTACACCAAGCCCACGTGGCTCAGCAAATTTCGTTCTTCTAGGTTGAAGCATTCGTTGGCAGTAAGAGTTTGAATTTTCAGGTTTCACTATGTTTTCTTCTATATTGATAGATGAATTTGGAACTCCAAATCAAACACGGTTTGTGCTAGCCCCTTGAAACTTGACACAATAAAGTGGTTCTAAGTTCTATCTGTATGCTTTGTGTCCAATTGAAGTTTCCCTAGGAGGGAGTGGTGAAACACACTTTCGATGGAAGAGATTGCCAAGCTTCCAAAATACTACGAGTGTCCTGAAATCACAGCATATGTTTTTTCACCCAATCTTGAAGATACTTGGTGGTAATGAGCAGTACACCAAGCCCACGTGGCTCAGCAAATTTCGTTCCTCTAGGTTGAAGCATTCGTTTGCAATAAGAGTTTGAATTTTCAGGTTTCACTCTGTTTTCTCCTATATTGATACATGAATTTGGAACTCTAAATCAAGCACGGTTTGTGCTAGCCCCTTGAAACTTGACACAATTAAGTAGTTCTAAGTTCTATCTATATCGTTTGTTTCCTCTTGAAGTAGCCCTATGAGGGAGTTGTGAAACACACTTTCGTTTGGAAGAGGTTGCCAAGCTTCCTAAATACTACGTGTGTCCTGAAATCTCAGCATAAGTTTTTTCACCCAAACATGAAGATACTTGGTTGTAATGAGCAGTACACCAATCCCACTTGGCTCAGCAAATTTCGTTCTGCTAGGTTAAAGCATTCGTTTGCAATAAGAGTTTGAATTTCAGGTTTCACTCTGTTTTCTCCTATATTGATACATGAATTTGGAACTCTAAATCAAGCACGGTTTTTGCTAGCCCCTTGAAACTTGACACAATAAAGTAGTTCTAAGTTCTATCTGTATGGTTTGTGTCCTATTGAAGTTTCCCTAGGAGGGAGTTGTGAAACACACTTTCGTTTGGAAGAGGTTGCCAAGCTTCCAAATTACTACAAGTGTCCTTCCAAAATACTCCAGCATATGTTTTTTCACCCAATCTTGAAGATCCTTGGGGGGTAATGAGCAGTACGCCAATCTTACTTGACTCAGCAAATTTCGTTCTTCTAGGTTGAAGAATTCGTTTGCAATAAGAGTTAGAGTTTTCAGTTTTCACTCTGTTTTCTCCTATATTGATACATGAATTTGGAACTCTACATCAAGAACGGTTTGTGCTAGCCCCTTGAAACTTGACACAATAAAGTAGTTCTAAGTTCTATCTGTATGGTTTGTGTCCTATTGAAGTTTCCCTAGGAGGGAGTGGTGAAACACACTTTCGTTTGGAAGAGGTTGCCAAGCATCCAAAATACTACGAGTGTCCTGAAATCTCAGCATATGCTTTTTCACCCAATCTTGAAGATACTTGGTGGTAATGAGCAGTACACCAATCCCACTTGGCTCAGCAAATTTCGTTCTTCTAGGTTGAAGCATTCGTTTGCAATAAGAGTTTGAATTCTCAGTTTTCACTCTGTTTTCTCCTATATTGATACATGAATTTGGAACTCTAACTCAAACACGGTTTGTGCTAGCCCCTTGAAACTTGACACAATAAAGTAGTTCTAAGTTCTATCTGTATGGTTTGTTTCCTCTTGAAGTTTCCCTAGGAGGGAGTGGTGAAACACACTTTCGTTTGGAAGAGGTTGCCAAGCTTCCAAAATACTACGAGTGTCCTGAAATCTCAGCATATGTTTTTTCACCCAATCTTGAAGATACTTGGTGGTAATGAGCAGTACACCAATCCCACTTGGCTCAGCAAATTTCGTTCTTCTAGGTGAAGTATTCGTTTGCAATATGAGTTTGAATTTTCAGGTTTCACTCTGTTTTCTCCTATATTGATACATGAATTTGGAACTCTAAATCAAGAACGGTTTGTGCTAGTCCCTTGAAACTTGACACAATAAAGTAGTTCTAAGTTCTATCTGTACGGTTTGTTTCCTCTTGAAGTTGCCCTAGGAGCGAGTGGTGAAGCACACTTTCGTTTGAAATGGGTTTCCAAGCTTCCAAAAAACTACGAGTGTCCTGAAATCTCAGCATATGTTTTTTCACGCAATCTTGAAGATACGTGGTGGTAATGAGCAGTACACCAATCCCACTTGGCTCAGCAAATTTCGTTCTTCTAGGTTGAAGCATTCGTTTGCAATAAGAGTTTGAATTTTCAGGGTTCACTCTGTTTTCTCCTATATAGATACATGAATTTGGAACTCTAAATCAAGCACGGTTTGTGCTAGCCCCTTGAACTTGAGAAAATAAAGTAGTTCTAAGTTCTATCTGTATGGTTTGTTTCCTCTTGAAGTAGCCCTAGGAGGGAGTTGTGAAACACACTTTCGTTTGGAAGAGGTTGCCAAGCTTCCAAAAAACTACGAGTGTCCTGAAATCTCAGCATATGTTTTTTCACAAAATCTTGAAGATACTTGGTGGTAATGAGCAGTACACCAATCCCACTTGGCTCAACAAATTTCGTTCTTCTAGGTTGAAGCATTCGTTTGCAAGAAGAGTTTGAATTTTCAGGTTTCACTCTGTTTTCTCGTATATTGATACATGAATTTGGAACTCTAAATCAAGCACGGTTTGTGCTAGCCCCTTGAAACTTGACACAACAAAGTAGTTCTAAGTTCTATGTGTATGGTTTGTTTCCTCTTGAAGTAGCCCTAGGAGGGAGTGGTGAAACACACTTTCGTTTGAAACGGGTTGCCAAGCTTCCACAAAGCTACGAGTGTCCTGAAATCTCAGCATATGTTTTTTCACCCAATCTTGAAGATACTTGGTGATAATGAGCAGTACACCAATCCCACTGGGTTCAGCAAATTTCGTTCTTCTAGGTTGAAGCATTCGTTGGCAGTAAGAGTTTGAAATTTCAGGTTTCACTCTGTTTTCTCCTATATTGATACATGAATTTGGAACTCTAAATTAAGAACGGTTTGTGCTAGCCCCTTGAAACTTGACACAATAAAGGAGTTCTAAGTTCTATCTGTACGGTTTGTTTCCTCTTGAAGTTGCCCTAGGAGGGAGTGGTGAAGCACACTTTCGTTTGAAAGGGGTTGCCAAGCTTCCAAAAAACTACGAGTGTCCTGAAATCTTAGCATATGTTTTTTCACCCAATCTTGAAGATACTTGGTGGTAATGAGCAGTACACCAAGCCCACGTGGCTCAGCAAATTTCGTTCTTCTAGGTTGAAGCATTCGTTGGCAGTAAGAGTTTGAATTTTCAGGTTTCACTATGTTTTCTTCTATATTGATAGATGAATTTGGAACTCCAAATCAAACACGGTTTGTGCTAGCCCCTTGAAACTTGACACAATAAAGTGGTTCTAAGTTCTTTCTGTATGCTTTGTGTCCAATTGAAGTTTCCCTAGGAGGGAGTGGTGAAACACACTTTCGATGGAAGAGATTGCCAAGCTTCCAAAATACTACGAGTGTCCTGAAATCACAGCATATGTTTTTTCACCCAATCTTGAAGATACTTGGTGGTAATGAGCAGTACACCAAGCCCACGTGGCTCAGCAAATTTCGTTCCTCTAGGTTGAAGCATTCGTTTGCAATAAGAGTTTGAATTTTCAGGTTTCACTCTGTTTTCTCCTATATTGATACATGAATTTGGAACTCTAAATCAAGCACGGTTTGTGCTAGCCCCTTGAAACTTGACACAATTAAGTAGTTCTAAGTTCTATCTATATCGTTTGTTTCCTCTTGAAGTAGCCCTATGAGGGAGTTGTGAAACACACTTTCGTTTGGAAGAGGTTGCCAAGCTTCCTAAATACTACGTGTGTCCTGAAATCTCAGCATAAGTTTTTTCACCCAAACATGAAGATACTTGGTTGTAATGAGCAGTACACCAATCCCACTTGGCTCAGCAAATTTCGTTCTGCTAGGTTAAAGCATTCGTTTGCAATAAGAGTTTGAATTTCAGGTTTCACTCTGTTTTCTCCTATATTGATACATGAATTTGGAACTCTAAATCAAGCACGGTTTTTGCTAGCCCCTTGAAACTTGACACAATAAAGTAGTTCTAAGTTCTATCTGTATGGTTTGTGTCCTATTGAAGTTTCCCTAGGAGGGAGTTGTGAAACACACTTTCGTTTGGAAGAGGTTGCCAAGCTTCCAAATTACTACAAGTGTCCTTCCAAAATACTCCAGCATATGTTTTTTCACCCAATCTTGAAGATCCTTGGGGGGTAATGAGCAGTACACCAATCTTACTTGACTCAGCAAATTTCGTTCTTCTAGGTTGAAGAATTCGTTTGCAATAAGAGTTAGAGTTTTCAGTTTTCACTCTGTTTTCTCCTATATTGATACATGAATTTGGAACTCTACATCAAGAACGGTTTGTGCTAGCCCCTTGAAACTTGACACAATAAAGTAGTTCTAAGTTCTATCTGTATGGTTTGTGTCCTATTGAAGTTTCCCTAGGAGGGAGTGGTGAAACACACTTTCTTTTGGAAGAGGTTGCCAAGCTTTTAAAAAACTACGAGTGCCTGAAATCTCAGCATATGTTTTTTCACCCAATCTTGAAGATACTTGGTGATAATGAGCAGTACACCAATCCCACTGGGTTCAGCAAATTTCGTTCTTCTAGGTTGAAGCATTCGTTGGAAGTAAGAGTTTGAATTTTCAGGTTTCACTCTGATTTCTCCTATATTGATAGATGAATTTGGAACTCCAAATCAAACACGGTTTGTGCTAGCCCCTTGAAACTTGACACAATAAAGTAGTTCTAAGTTCTATCTGTATGGTTTGTTTCCTCTTGAAGTAGCCCTAGGAGAGAGTGGTGAAACACACTTTCCTTTGAAACGGGTTGCCAAGTTTCCAAAAAACTACGAGTTTCCTGAAATCTCAGCATATGTTTTTTCACCCAATCTTGAAGATACGTGGGCGTAATGAGCAGTACAGCAATCCCACTTGACTCAGCAAATTTCGTTCTTCTAGGTTGAAGCATTCGTTTGCAATAAGAGTTTGAGTTTTCAGGTTTCACTCTGTTTTCTCCTATATTGATACATGAATTTGGAACTCTAAATCAAGAACGGTTTGTGCTTGCCCTTTGAAACTTGACACAATAAAGTTGTTCTAAGTTCTATCTGTACGGTTTGTTTCCTCTTGAAGTTGCCCTAGGAGGGAGTGGTGAAGCACACTTTCGTTTGAAAGGGGTTGCCAAGCTTCCAAATAACTACGAGTGTCCTGAAATCTCAGCATATGTTTTTTCACCCAATCTTGAAGATACTTGGTGGTAATGAGCAGTACACCAATCCCACTTGGCTAAGCAAATTTCGTTCTTCTGGGTTGAAGCATTCGTTTTCAATAAAAGTTTGAAATTTCGGGTTTCACGCTGTTTTCTCCTATATTTATACATGAATTTGGAACTCTAACTCAAACACGGTTTGTGCTAGCCCCTTGAAACTTGACACAATAAAGTAGTTCTAAGTTTTATCTGTATGGTTTGTTTCCTCTTGAAGTTTCCCTAGGAGGGAGTGGTGAAACACTCTTTCTTTTGGAAGAGGTTGCCAAGCTTCCAAAAAACTACGAGTTTCCTGAATCTCAGCATATGTTTTTTCACCCAATCTTGAAGATACTTGGTGGTAATGAGCAGTACACCAATCCCACTTGGCTAAGCAAATTTCGTTCTTCTAGGTTGAAGCATTCGTTTTCAATAAAAGTTTGAAATTTCGGGTTTCACGCTGTTTTCTCCTATATTTATACATGCATTTTTAACTCTAACTCAAACACGGTTTGTGCTAGCCCCTTGAAACTTGACACAATAAAGTAGTTCTAAGTTCTATCTGTATGGTTGGTTTCCTCTTGAAGTTTCCCTAGGAGGGAGTGGTGAAACACACTTTCGTCTGGAAGAGGTTGCCAAGCTTCCAAAAAGCTACGAGTGTCCTGAAATCTCAGCATATGCATTTTCACCCAATCTTGAAGATACTTGGTGGTAATGAGCAGTACACCAATCCCACTTGGCTCAGCAAATTTCGTTCTTCTAGGTTGAAGCATTCGTTGGCAGTAAGAGTTTGAATTTTCAGGTTTCACTCTGTTTTCTCCTATATTGATAGATGAATTAAGAACTCCAAATCAAACACGGTTTGTGCTAGCCCCTTGAAACTTGACACAATAAAGTAGTTCTAAGATCTATCTGTATGGTTTGTTTCCTCTTGAAATTGCCCTAGGAGGGAGTGGTGAAGCACACTTTCGTTTGAAAGGGGTTGCCAAGCTTCCCAAAAACTACGAGTGTCCTGAAATCTCAGCATGTGTTTTTTCACCCAATCTTGAAGATACTTGGTGGTAATGAGCACTACACCAATTCCACTTGGCTCAGCAAATTTCGTTCTTCTAGGTTGAAGCATTCGTTTGCAATAAGAGTTTGAATTTTCAGGTTTCACTCTGTTTTCTCCTATATTCATACATGAATTTGGAACTCTAAATCAAGCATGGTTTGTGCTAGCCCCTTGAAACTTGACACTATAAAGTAGTTCTAAGTTCTATGTGTACGGTTTGTTTCCCCTTGAAGTAGCCCCAGGAGGGAGTGGTGAAACACACTTTCATTTGAAACGGGTTGCCAAGCTTCCAAAAACTACGAGTGTCCTGATCTCAGCATATGTTTTTTCACACAATCTTGAAGATACTTGGTGATAATGAGCAGTACACCAATCCCACTGGGTTCAGCAAATTTCGTTCTTCTAGGTTGAAGCATTCGTTGGCAGTAAGAGTTTGAATTTTCAGGTTTCACTCTGTTTTCTCCTATATTGATAGATGAATTTGGAACTCCAAATCAAACACGGTTTGTGCTAGGCCCTTGAAAATTGACACAATAAAGTAGTTCTAAGTTCTATCTGTATGGTTTCTGTCCAATTGAAGATTCCCTAGGAGGGAGTGGTGAAACACACTTTCGTTTGGAAGAGGTGGCCAGGCTTCCAAAATACTACGAGTGTCCTGAAATCTCAGCATATGTTTTTTCACCCAATCTTGAAGATACTTGGTGGTAATGAGCAGTACACCAAGCCGACTTGGCTCAGCAAATTTCGTTCTTCTAGGTTGAAGCATTCGTTTGCAATAAGAGTTTGAATTTTCAGGTTTCACTCTTTTTTCTCCTATATTGATACATGAATTTGGAACTATAAATCAAGCACGGTTTGTGCTAGCCCCTTGAAACGTGACACAATAAAGTAGTTCTAAGTTCTATCTGTATGGTTTGTTTCCTCTTGAAGTAGCCCTAGGAGGTAGTTGTGAAACACACTTTCGTTTGGAAGAGGTTGCCAAGCTTCCAAAATACTACGAGTGTCCTGAAATCTCAGCATATGTTTTATCACCCCATCTTGAAGATACTTGGGGGTAATGAGCAGTACACCAATCCCACTTGACTCAGCAAATTTCGTTCTTCTAGGTTGAAGCATTCGTTTGCAATAAGAGTTTGAGTTTTCAGGTTTCACTCTGTTTTCTCCTATATTGATACATGAATTTGAAACTCTAACTCAAACACGGTTTGTGCTAGCCCCTTGAAACTTGACACAATAAAGTAGTTCTAAGTTCTATCTATATGGTTTGTTTCCTCTTGAAGTTTCCCTAGGAGGGAGTGGTGAAACACACTTTCGTTTGGAAGAGGTTCCCCAGCTCCAAAATACTACGAGTGTCCTGAAATCTCAGCATATGTTTTTTCACCCAATCTAGAAGATACTTGGTAGTAATGATCAGAACACCAATCCCACTTGGCTCAGCAAATTTCGTTCTTCTAGGTTGAAGCATTCGTTTGCAATAAGACTTTGAATTTTCAGGTTTCACTCTGTTTTCTCCTATATTGATACATGAATTTGGAACTCTAAATCAAGCACGGTTTGTGCTAGCCCCTTGAAACTTGACACAATAAAGTAGTTCTAAGTTCTATCTGTATGGTTTGTTTCCTCTTTTAAGTTTCCCTAGGAGGGAGTGGTGAAACACACTTTCGTTTGAAAGGGGTTGCCAAGCTTCCATAATACTACGAGTGTCCTGAAATCTCAGCATATGTTTTTTCACCCAATCTTGAAGATACTTGGTGGTAATGAGCAGTACACCAATCCCACTCTGCTCAGCAAATTTCGTTCTTCTAGGTTGAAGCATTCGTTTGCAATAAGAGTTTGAATTTTCAGGTTTCACTCTGTTTTCTCCTATATTGATACATGAATTTGGAACTCTAAATCAAGAACGGTTTGTGCTCGCCCCTTGAAACTTGACACAATAAAGTAGTTCTAAGTTCTATCTGTACGGTTTGTTTCCTCTTGAAGTTGCCCTAGGAGGGAGTGGTGAAGCACACTTTCGTTTGAAAGGGGTTGCCAAGCTTCCAAAAAACTACGAGTGTCCTGAAATCTCAGCATATGTTTTTTCACCCAATCTTGAAGATACTTGGTGGTAATGAGCAGTACACCAATCCCACTTGGCTAAGCAAATTTCGTTCTTCTAGGTTGAAGCATTCGTTTTCAATAAAAGTTTGAAATTTCGGGTTTCACGCTGTTTTCTCCTATATTTATACATGAATTTGGAACTCTAACTCAAACACGGTTTGTGCTAGCCCCTTGAAACTTGACACAATAAAGTAGTTCTAAGTTCTATCTGTATGGTTTGTTTCCTCTTGAAGTTTCCCTAGGAGGGAGTGGTGAAACACACTTTCTTTTGGAAGAGGTTGCCAAGCTACCAAAAAACTACGAGTGCCCTGAATCTCAGCATATGTTTTTTCACCAAATCTTGAAGATACTTGGTGGTAATGAGCAGTACACCAATCCCACTTGGCTAAGCAAATTTCGTTCTTCTAGGTTGAAGCATTCGTTTTCAATAAAAGTTTGAAATTTCAGGTTTCACGCTGTTTTCTCCTATATTTATACATGAATTTTTAACTCTAACTCAAACACGGTTTGTGCTAGCCCCTTGAAACTTGACACAATAAAGTAGTTCTAAGTTCTATCTGTATGGTTTGTTTCCTCTTGAAGTTTCCCTAGGAGGGAGTGGTGAAACACACTGTCGTTTGGAAGAGGTGGCCAAGCTTCCAAAAAGCTAAGAGTGTCCTGAAATTTCAGCATATGCTTTTTCACCCAATCTTGAAGATACTTGGTGGTAATGAGCAGTACACCAATCCCACTTGGCTCAGCAAATTTCGTTCTTCTAGGTTGAAGCATTCGTTGGCAGTAAGAGTTTGAATTTTCAGGTTTCACTCTGTTTTCTCCTATATTGATAGATGAATTTGGAACTCCAAATCAAACACGGTTTGTGCTAGCCCCTTGAAACTTGACACAATAAAGTAGGTCTAAGTTCTATCTGTATGGTTTGTTTCCTCTTGAAGTTGCCCTAGGAGGGAATGGAGAAACACACTTTCGTTTGGAAGAGGTTACCAAGCTTCCAAAATCTACGAGTGTCCTGAAACCTCAGCATATGCTTTTTCACCCAATCTTGAAGATACTTGGTGGTAATGAGCAGTACACCAATCCCACTTGGCTAAGAAAATATCGTTCTTCTAGGTTGAAGCATTCGTTTTCAATAAAAGTTTGAAATTTCGGGTTTCACGCTGTTTTCTCCTATATTTATACATGAATTTGGAACTCTAACTCAAACACGGTTTGTGCTAGCCCCTTGAAACTTGACACAATAAAGTAGTTCTAAGTTCTATCTGTATGGTTTGTTTCCTCTTGAAGTTTCCCTAGGAGGGAGTGGTGAAACACACTTTCTTTTGGAAGAGGATGCCAAGCTTCCAAAAAACTACGAGTGTCCTGAATCTCAGCATATGTTTTTTCACCCAATCTTGAAGATACTTGGTGGTAATGAGCATTACACCAATCCCACTTGGCTAAGCCTATTTCGTTCTTCTAGGTTGAAGCATTCGTTTTCAATAAAAGTTTGAAATTTCGGGTTTCACGCTGTTTTCTCCTATATTTATACATGAATTTTTAACTCTAACTCAAACACGGTTTGTGCTAGCCCCTTGAAACTTGACACAATAAAGTAGTTCTAAGTTCTATCTGTATGGTTTGTTTCCTCTTGAAGTTTCCCTAGGAGGGAGTGGTGAAACACACTTTCGTTTGGAAGAGGTTGCCAAGCTTCCAAAATACTACGAGGGTCCTGAAATCTCAGCATATGTTTTTTCACCCAATCTTGAAGATACTTGGTGGTAATGAGCAGTACATCAATCCCACTTGGCTCAGCAAATTTCGTTCTTCTAGGTTGAAGCATTCGTTTGCAATAAGAGCTTGAATTTCAGGTTTCACTCTGTTTTCTCCTATATTGATACATGAGTTTGGAACTCTAAATCAAGCACGGTTTGTGCTAGCCCCTTGAAACTTGACACAATACAGTAGTTCTAAGTTCTATGTGTATGGTTTGTTTCCTCTTTAAGTAGCCCTAGGAGGGAGTGGTGAAACACACTTTGGTTTGAAACGGGTTGAAAGCTTCCAAAAACTACAAGTGTCCTGAAATCTCAGCATATGTTTTTTCACCCAATCTTGAAGATACTTGGTGATAATGAGCAGTACAACAATCCCACTGGGTTCAGCAAATTTCGTTCTTCTAGGTTGAAGCATTCGTTGGCAGTAAGAGTTTGAATTTTCAGATTTCACTCTGTTTTCTCCTATAATGATAGATGAATTGGAACTCTAAATGAAACACGGATTGTGCTAGCCCCTTGAAACTTGACACAATAAAATTGTTCTAAGTTCTATCTGTATGGTTTGTGTCCTATTGAAGTTTCCCTAGGAGGGAGTTGTGAAACACACTTTCGTTTGGAAGAGGTTGCCAAGCTTCCAAAAAACTACGAGTGTCCTGAAATCTCAGCATATGTTTTTTCACCCAATCTTGAAGATACTTGGTGGTAATGAGCAGTACACGAATCCCACTTGGCTAAGCAAATTTCGTTCTTCTAGGTTGAAGCATTCGTTTTCAATAAAAGTTTGAAATTTCGGGTTTCACGCTGTTTTCTCCTATATTTATACATGAATTTGGAACTCTAACTCAAACAAGGTTTGTGCTAGCCCCTTGAAACTTGACACAATAAAGTAGTTCTTAGTTCTATCTGTATGGTTTGTGTCCTATTGAAGTTTCCCTAGGAGGGAGTTGCGAAACACACTTTCGTTTGGAAGACGTTGCCAAGCTTCCAAAATACTACGAGTGTCCTGAAATCTCAGCATATGTTTTTTCACCCAATCTTGAAGATACTTGGTGGTAATGAGCAGTACATCAATCCCACTTGGCTCAGCAAATTTCGTTCTTTAGGTTGAAGCATTCGTTTGCAATAAGAGTTTGAATTTTCAGGATTCACTCTGTTTTCTCCTATATTGATACATGAGTTTGGAACTCTAAATCAAGCAGGGTTTGTGCTAGCCCCTTGAAATTTGACACAATACAGTAGTTCTAAGTTCTATGTGTATGGTTTGTTTCCTCTTTAAGTAGCCCTAGGAGGGAGTGGTGAAACAAACTTTCGTTTGAAACGAGTTGCCAAGCTTCCAAAAAATTACGAGTGTCCTGAAATCTCAGCATGTTTTTTCACCCAATCTTGAAGATACTTGGTGATAATGAGCAGTACACCAATCCCACTGGGTTCAGCAAATTTTGTTCTTCTAGATTGAAACATTCGTTGGCAGTAAGAGTTTGAATTTTCAGGTTTCACTCTGTTTTCTCCTATATTGATACATGAATTTGGAACTCCAAATCAAACACGGATTGTGATAGCCTCTTGAAACTTGACACAATAAAGTAGTTCTAAGTTCTATCTGTATGGTTTGTGTCCTATTGAAGTTTCCATAGGAATGAGTTGCGAAACACACTTTCGTTTGGAAGAGGTTGCCAATCTTCCAAAAAACTACGAGTGTCCTGAAATCTCAGCATATGTTTTTTCACCCAATCTTAAAGATAGTTTGGGGTAATGAGCGGTACACCAATCCCACTTGACTCAGCAAATTTCGTTCTTCTTGGTTGAAGCATTCGTTTACAATAAGAGTTTGAATTTTCAGGTTTCACTCTGTTTTCTCCTATATTGATACATGAATTTGGAACTCTAAATCAAGAACGGTTTGGGCTAGCCCCTTGAAACTTGACACAATAAAGTAGTTCTAAGGTCTATCAGTACGGTTTTTTTCCTCTTGAAGTTTCCCTAGGAGGGAGTGGTGAAACACACTTTCTTTTGGAAGAGGTTGCCAAGCTTCCAAAAAACTACGAGTGTCCTGAATCTCAGCATATGTTTTTTCACCCAATCTTGAAGATACTTGGTGATAATGAGCAGTACACCAATCCCACTGGGTTCAGCAAATTTCGTTCTTCTAGGTTGAAGCATTCGTTGGCAGTAAGAATTTCAATTTTCAGGTTTCACTCGGTTTTCTCCTATATTGATAGATGAATTTGGAACTCCAAATCAAACACGGTTTGTGCTAGCCCCTTGAAACTTGACACAATTAAGTAGTTCTAAGTTCTATCTGTATGGTTTGTGTCCTATTGAAGTTTCCCTAGGAGGGAGTTGCGAAACACACTTTCGTTTGGAAGAGGTTGCCAAGCTTCCAAAATACTACGAGTGTCCTGAAATCTCAGCGTATGTTTTTTCACCCAATCTTTTAGTTACTTGGGGGTAATTAGCAGTACACCAATCCCACTTAACTCAGCAAATTTCGTTCTTCTAGGTTGAAGCATTCGTTTGCAATAAGAGTTTGAATTTTCAGGTTTCACTCTGTTTTCTCCTATATTGATACATGAATTTGGAACTCTAAATCAAGCACGGTTTGTGCTAGCCTCTTGAAACTTGACAAAATTAAGTAGTTCTAAGATCAATGTGTATGGTTTGTTTCCTCTTGAAGTTGCCCTAGGAGGGAGTGGTGAAGCACACTTTCGTTTGAAAGGGGTTGCCAAGCTTCCCAAAAACTACGAGTGTCCTGAAATCTCAGCATATGTTTTTTCACCCAATCTTGAAGATACTTGGAGGTAATGAGCAGTACACCAATCCCACTTGACTAAGCAAATTTTGTTCTTCTAGGTTGAAGCATTCGTTTGCAATAAAAGTTTGAAATTTCGGGTTTCACTCTGTTTTCTCCTATATTTATGCATGAATTTGGAACTCTAACTCAAACACGGTTTGTGCTAGCCCCTTGAAACTTGACACAATAAAGTAGTTCTAAGTTCTATCTGTATGGTTTGTTTCCTCTTGAAGTTTCCCTAGGAGGGAGTGGTGAAACACACTTTCCTTTGGAAGAGGTTGTCAGCTTCCAAAATACTACGAGTGTCCTGAAATCTCAGCATATGGTTTTTCACCCAATCTTGAAGATACTTTGTGGTAATGAGCAGTACACCAATCCCACTTGGCTCAGCAAATTTCGTTCTTCTAGGTTGAAGCATTCGTTTGCAATAAGAGTTTGAATTTTCAGGTTTCACTCTGTTTTCTCCTATATTGATACATGAATTTGGAACTCTAACTCAAACACGGTTTGTGCTAGCCCCTTGAAACTTGACACAATAAAGTAGTTCTAAGTTCTATCTGTATGGTTTGTTTCCTCTTAAAGTTTCCCTAGGAGGGAGTGCGAAACACACTTTCGTTTGGAAGAGGTTGCCAAGCTTCCAAAATACTACGAGTGTCCTGAAATCTCAGCATATGTTTTTTCACCCAATCTTGAAGATACTTGGTGTTAATGAGCAGTACACCAATCCCACTGGGTTCAGCAAATTTCGTTCTTCTAGTTTGAAGCATTCGTTGGCAGTAAGAGTTTGAATGTTCAGGTTTCACTCTGTTTTCTCCTATATTGATACATGAATTTGGAACTCTAAATCAAGAACGGTTTGTGCTAGCCCCTTGAAACTTGACACAATAAAGTAGTTCTAAGTTCTATCTGTATGGTTTGTTTCCTCTTGAAGTTGCCCTAGGAGGGAGTGGTGAAGCACACTTTCGTTTGAAAGGGGTTGCCAAGCTTCCCAAAAACTACGAGTGTCCTGAAATCTCAGCATATATTTTTTCACCCAATCTTGAATATACTTGGAGGTAATGAGCAGTACACCAATCCCACTTGACTCAGCAAATTTTGTTCTTCTAGGTTGAAGCATTCGTTTGCTATAATACTTTGAAATTTCGGGTTTCACGCTGTTTTCTCCTATATTTATGCATGAATTTGGAACTCTAACTCAAACACGGTGTGTGCTAGCCCCTTGAAACTTGACCACAGAATAAAGTAGTTCTAAGTTCTATCTGTATGGTTTGTTTCCTCTTGAAGTTTCCCTAGGAGGGAGTGGTGAAACACACTTTCCTTTGGAAGAGGTTGCCAAGCTTCCAAAATACTACGAGTGTCCTGAAATCTCAGCATATGTTTTTTTACCCAATCTTGAAGATACTTGGTGATAATGAGCAGTACACCAATCCCACTGGGTTCAGCAAATTTCGTTCTTCTAGGTTGAAACATTCCTTGGCAGTAAGAGTTTGAATTTTCAGGGTTCACTCTGTTTTCTCCTATATTGATAGATGAATTTGGAACTCCAAATAAAACACGGATTGTGATAGCC
The DNA here is from genome assembly GCF_048772815.1 of Callospermophilus lateralis. Taxonomy (NCBI): domain Eukaryota; kingdom Metazoa; phylum Chordata; class Mammalia; order Rodentia; family Sciuridae; genus Callospermophilus; species Callospermophilus lateralis. Next base: position 28,717 of record NW_027514153.1, on the reverse strand, counting down.
CCTTGAAACTTGACACAATAAAGTAGTTCTAAGTTCTATCTGTATGGTTTGTGTCCTATTGAAGTTTCCATAGGAGGGAGTTGCGAAACACACTTTCGTTTTGAAGAGGTTGCCAAGCTTCCAAAAAACTACGAGTGTCCTGAAATCTCAGCATATGTTTTTTCACCCAATCTTGAAGATACTTTGGGGTAATGAGCAGTACACCAATCCCACTTGACTCAGCAAATTTCGTTCTTCTAGGTTGAAGCATTCGTTTACAATAAGAGTTTGAATTTTCAGGTTTCACTCTGTTTTCTCCTATATTGATACATGAATTTGGAACTCTAAATCAAGAACGGTTTGGGGCTAGCCCCTTGAAACTTGACACAATAAAGTAGTTCTAAGTTATATCTGTACGGATTGTTTCATCTTGAAGTTGCCCTAGGAGGGAGTGGTGAATCACACTTTCCTTTGAAAGGGGTTGCCAAGCTTCCAAAATCTACGAGTGTCCTGAAATCTCAGCATATGCTTTTTCACCCAATCTTGAAGATACTTGGGGATAATGAGCAGTACACCAATCCCACTGGGTTCAGCAAATTTCGTTCTTCTAAGTTGAAACCTTCGTTGGCAGTAAGAGTTTGAATTTTCAGGTTTCACTCTGTTTTCTCCTATAATGATAGATGAATTTGGAACTCCAAATCAAACACGGTTTGTGCTAGCCCCTTGAAACTTGACACAATTAAGTAGTTCTAAGTTCTATTTGTATGGTTTGTGTCCTATTGAAGTTTCCCTAGGAGGGAGTTGCGAAACACACTTTCGTTTGGAAGAGGTTGCCAAGCTTCCAAAATACTACGAGTGTCCTGAAATCTCAGCATATGTTTTTTCACCCAATCTTGAAGATACTTGGTGATAATGAGCAGTACACCAATCCCACTGGGTTCAGCAAATTTCGTTCTTCTAGGTTGAAGCATTCGTTGGCAGTAAGAGTTTGAATTTTCAGGTTTCACTCTGTTTTCTCCTATATTGATACATGAATTTGGAACTCTAAATCAAGAACGGTTTGTGCTAGCCCCTTGAAACTTGACACAATAAAGTAGTTCTAAGTTTTATCTGTATGGTTTGTTTCCTCTTGAAGTTGCCCTAGGAGGGAGTGGTGAAGCACACTTTCGTTTGAAAGGGGTTGCCAAGTTTCCCAAAAACTACGAGTGTCCTGAAATCTCAGCATATGTTTTTTCACCCAATCTTGAAGATTCTTTGAGGTAATGAGCAGCACACCAATCCCACTTGACTCAGCAAATTTCGTTCTTCTAGGTTGAAGCATTCGTTTGCTATAATACTTTGAAATTTCGGGTTTCACGCTGTTTTCTCCTATATTTATGCATGAATTTGGAACTCTAACTCAAAAACGGTTTGTGCTAGCCCCTTGACACTTGACACAATAAAGTAGTTCTAAGTTCTATCTGTATGGTTTGTTTCCTCTTGAAGTTTCCCTAGGAGGGAGTGGTGAAACACACTTTCCTTTGGAAGAGGTTGCCAAGCTTCCAAAATACTACGAGTGTCCTGAAATCTCAGCATATGTTTTTTAACCCAATCTTGAAGATACTTGGTGATAATGAGCAGTACACCAATCCCACTGGGTTCAACAAATTTCGTTCTTCTATGTTGAAACATTCGTTGGCAGTAAGAGTTTGAATTTTCAGGTTTCACTCTGTTTTCTCCTATATTGATAGATGAATTTGGAACTCCAAATCAAACACGGATTGTGATAGCCTCTTGAAACTTGACACAATAAAGTAGTTCTAAGTTCTATCTGTATGGTTTGTGTCCTATTGAAGTTTCCATAGGAGGGAGTTGCGAAACACACTTTCGTTTGGAAGAGGTTGCCAATCTTCCAAAAACTACGAGTGTCCTGAAATCTCAGCATATGTTTTTTCACCCAATCTTAAAGATAGTTTGGGGTAATGAGCGGTACACCAATCCCACTTGACTCAGCAAATTTCGTTCTTCTTGGTTGAAGCATTCGTTTACAATAAGAGTTTGAATTTTCAGGTTTCACTCTGTTTTTTCCTATATTGATACATGAATTTGGAACTCTAAATCAAGAACGGTTTGGGCTAGCCCCTTGAAACTTGACACAATAAAGTAGTTCTAAGTTCTATCTGTACGGTTTGTTTCCTCTTGAAGTTTCCCTAGGAGGGAGTGGTGAATCACACTTTCCTTTGAAAGGGGTTGCCAAGCTTCCAAAAAACTACGAGTGTCCTGAAATCTCAGCATGTGTTTTTTCACCCAATCTTGAAAATACTTGGTGGTAATGAGCACTACATCAATCCCACTTAACTCAGCAAATTTCGTTCTTCTAGGTTGAAGCATTCGTTTGCAATAAGAGTTTGAATTTTCAGGTTTCACTCTGTTTTCTCCTATATTGATACATGAATTTGGAACTCTAAATCAAGCACGGTTTGTGCTAGCCTCTTGAAACTTGACACAATTAAGTAGTTCTAAGATCTATGTGTATGGTTTGTTTCATCTTGAAGTTGCCCTAGGAGGGAGTGGTGAAGCACACTTTCGTTTGAAAGGGGTTGCCAAGCTTCCCAAAAACTACGAGTGTCCTGAAATCTCAGCATATGTTTTTTCACCCAATCTTGAAGATACTTGGAGGTAATGAGCAGTACACCAATCCCACTTGACTAAGCAAATTTTGTTCTTCTAGGTTGAAGCATTCGTTTGCAATAAAAGTTTGAAATTTCGGGTTTCACTCTGTTTTCTCCTATATTTATGCATGAATTTGGAACTCTAACTCAAACACGGTTTGTGCTAGCCCCTTGAAACTTGACACAATAAAGTAGTTCTAAGTTCTATCTGTATGGTTTGTTTCCTCTTGAAGTTTCCCTAGGAGGGAGTGGTGAAACACACTTTCCTTTGGAAGAGGTTGCCAGCTTCCAAAATACTACGAGTGTCCTGAAATCTCAGCTTATGGTTTTTCACCCAATCTTGAAGATACTTTGAGGTAATGAGCAGTACACCAATCCCACTTGGCTCAGCAAATGTCGTTCTTCTAGGTTGAAGCATTCATTTGCAATAAGATTTTGAATTTTCAGGTTTCACTCTGTTTTCTCCTATATTGATACATGAATTTGGAACTCTATATCAAGAACGGTTTGTGCTAGCCCCTTGAAACTTGACACAATAAAGTAGTTCTAAGTTCTATCTGTACGGTTTTTTTCCTCTTGAAGTTGCCCTAGGAGGGAGTGGTGAAGCACACTTTCGTTTGAAAGGGTTTGCCAAGCTTCCAAAAAACTACGAGTGTCCTGAAATCTCAGCATATGTTTTTTCACCCAATCTTGAAGATACTTGGTGATAATGAGCAGTACACCAATCCCACTGGGTTCAGCAAATTTCGTTCTTCTAAGTTGAAACCTTCGTTGGCAGTAAGAGTTTGAATTTTCAGGTTTCACTCTGTTTTCTCCTATATTAATAGATGAATTTGGAACTCCAAATCAAACACGGTTTGTGCTAGCCCCTTGAAACTTGACACAATAAAGTAGTTCTAAGTTCTATCTTAATGGTTTGTGTCCTATTGAAGTTTCCCTAGGAGGGAGTTGCGAAACACACTTTCTTTTGGAAGAGGTTGCCAAGCTTCCAAAATACTACGAGTGTCCTGAATTCTCAGCATATGTTTTTTCACCCAATCATGAAGATACTTGGTGATAATGAGCAGTACACCAATCCCACTGGGTTCAGCAAATTTCGTTCTTCTAGGTTGAAGCATTCGTTGGCAATAAGAGTTTGAATTTTCAGGTTTCACTCTGTTTTCTCCTATATTGATACATGAATTTGGAACTGTAAATCAAGAACGGTTTGTGCTAGCCCCTTGAAACTTGACACAATAAAGTAGTTCTAAGTTCTAACTGTATGGTTTGTTTCCTCTTGAAGTTTCCCTAGGAGGGAGTGGTGAAACACACTTTCTTTTGGAAGAGGTTGCCAAGCTTCCAAAAAACTACGAGTGTCCTGAATCTCAGCATATGTTTTTTCACCCAATCTTGAAGATACTTGGTGATAATGAGCAGTACACCAATCCCACTGGGTTCAGCAAATTTCGTTCTTCTAGGTTGATGCATTCGTTGGCAGTAAGAGTTTCAACTTTCAGGTTTCACTCTGTTTTCTCCTATATTGATAGATGAATTTGGAACTCCAAATCAAACACGGTGTGTGCTAGCCCCTTGAAACTTGACACAATAAAGTAGTTCTAAGTTCTATCTGTATGGTTTGTGTCCAATTGAAGTTTCCCTAGGAGGGAGTTGCGAAACACACTTTCGTTTGGAAGAGGTTGCCAAGCTTCCAAAATACTACGAGTGTCCTGAAATCTCAGCGTATGTTTTTCACCCAATCTTTTAGTTACGTGGGGGTAATTAGCAGTACACCAATCCCACTTGACTCAGCAAATTTCGTTCTTCTAGGTTGAAGCATTCGTTTGCAATAAGAGTTTGAATTTTCAGGTTTCACTCTGTTATCTCCTATATTGATACATGAATTTGGATGTCTAAATCAAGAACGGTTTGTGCTAGCCCCTTGAAACTTGACACAATAAAGTAGTTCTAAGTTCTATCTGTATTGTTTGTTTCCTCTTGAAGTTGCCCTAGGAGGGAGTGGTGAAGCACACTTTCGTTTGAAAGGGGTTGCCAAGCTTCCCAAAAACTACGAGTGTCCTGAAATCTCAGCATATGTTTTTTCACCCAATCTTGAAGATACTTGGAGGTAATGAGCAGTACACCAATCCCACTTGACTCAGCAAATTTTGTTCTTCTAGGTTGAAGCTTTCGTTTGCAATAAAAGTTTGAAATTTCGGGTTTCACGCTGTTTTCTCCTATATTTATGCATGAATTTGGAACTCTAACTCAAACACGGTTTGTGCTAGGCCCTTGAAACTTGACACAATAAAGTAGTTCTAAGTTCTATCTGTATGGTTTGTTTCCTCTTGAAGTTTCCCTAGGAGGGAGTGGTGAAACACACTTTCCTTTGGAAGAGGTTGCCAGCTTCCAAAATACTACGAGTGTCCTGAAATCTCAGCATATGGTTTTTCACCCAATCTTGAAGATACTTTGTGGTAATGAGCAGTACACAAAACCCACTTGGCTCAACAAATTTCGTTCTTCTAGGTTGAAGCATTCGTTTGCAATAAGAGTTTGAATTTTCAGGTTTCACTCTGTTTTTTCCTATATTGATACATGAATTTGGAACTCTAAATCAAGCACGGTTTCTGCTAGCCCCTTGAAACTTGACACAATAAAGTAGTTCTAAGTTCTATGTGTATGGTTTGTTTCCTCTTGAAGTAGCCCTAGGAGGGAGTGGTGAAACACACTTTCGTTTGAAAAGGGTTGCCAAGCTTCCAAAATACTACGAGTGTCCTGAAATCTCAGCATATGTTTTTTCACCCAATCTTGAAGATACTTGGTGGTAATGAGCAGTACACCAATCCCACTTGGCTCAGCAAATTTCGTTCTTCTAGGTTGAAACCTTCGTTTGCAATAAGAGTTTGAATTTTCAGGTTTCACTCTGTTTTCTCCTATATTGATAGATGAATTTGGAACTCCAAATCAAACACGGATTGTGCTAGCCCCTTGAAACTTGACACAATAAAGTAGTTCTAAGTTCTATGTGTATGGTTTGTTTCCTCTTGAAGTAGCCCTAGGAGGGAGTGGTGAAACACACTTTCCTTTGAAACGGGTTGCCAAGCTTCCAAAAAGCTACGAGTTTCCGGAAATCTCAGCATATGTTTTTTCACCCAATCTTGAAGATACTTGGTGATAATGTGCAGTACACCAATCCCACTGGGTTCAGCAAATTTCGTTCTTCTAGGTTGAAGCATTCGTTGGCAGTAAGAGTTTCAATTTTCAGGTTTCACTCTGTTTTCTCCTATATTGATAGATGAATTTGGAACTCCAAATCAAACACGGTTTGTGCCAGCCCCTTGAAACTTGACACAATAAAGTAGTTCTAAGTTCTATCTGTATGGTTTCTGTCCAAGTGAAGTTTCCCTAGGAGGGAGTGGTGAAACACACTTTCGTTTGGAAGAGGTTGCCAGGCTTCCAAAATACTACGAGTGTCCTGAAATCTCAGCATATGTTTTTTCACCCAATCTTGAAGATACTTGGTGGTAATGAGCATACACCAAGCCCACTTGGCTCAGCAAATTTCGTTTTTCTAGGTTGAAGCATTCGTTTGCAAGAACAGTTTGAATTTTCAGGTTTCACTCTGTTTTCTCCTATATTGATACATGAATTTGGAACTCTAAATCAAGCACGGTTTGGGCTAGCCCCTTGAAACTTGACACAATAAAGTAGTTCTAAGTTCTATCTGTATGGTTTGTTTCCTCTTGAAGTAGCCCTAAGAGGTAGTTGTGAAACACACTTTCGTTTGGAAGAGGTTGCCAAGCTTCCAAAATACTACGAGTGTCCTGAAATCTCAGCATATGTTTTTTCACCCCAACTTGAAGATACTTGGGGTAAATGAGCAGCACACCAATCCCACTTGACTCAGCAAATTTCGTTCTTCTAGGTTGAAGCATTCGTTTGCAATAAGAGTTTGAGTTTTCAGGTTTCACTCTGTTTTCTCCTATATTGATACATGAATTTGGAACTCTAAATCAAGAACGGTTTGTGCTAGCCCCTTGAAACTTGACACAATAAAGTAGTTCTAAGTTCTATCTGTACGGTTTGTTTCCTCTTGAAGTTGCCCTAGGAGGGACTGGTGAAGCACACTTTCGTTTGAAAGGGGTTGCCAAGCTTCCAAAAAACTATGATTGTCCTGAAATCTCAGCATATGTTTTTTCACCAAATCTTGAAGATACTTGGTGGTAATGAGCAGTACACCAATCCCACTTGGCTATTCAAATTTCGTTCTTCTAGGTTGAAGCATTCGTTTTCAATAAAAGTTTGGAATTTTGGGTTTCACGCTGTTTTCTCCTATACTTATACATGAATTTGGAACTCTAACTCAAACACGGTTTGTGCTAGCCCCTTGAAACTTGACACAATAAAGTAGTTCTAAGTTCTATCTGTATGGTTTGTTTCCTCTTGAAGTTTCCCTAAGAGGGAGTGGTGAAACACACTTTCGTTTGGAAGAGGTTGCCAAGCTTCCAAAATACTACGAGTGTCCTGAAATCTCAGCATATGTTTTTTCACAAAATCTTGAAGATACTTGGTGGTAATGAGCAGTACACCAATCCCACTTGGCTCAGCAAATTTCGTTCTTCTAGGTTGAAGCATTCGTTTGCAATAAGAGTTTGAATTTTCAGGTTTCACTCTGTTTTCTCCTATATTGATACATGAATTTGGAACTCTAAATCAAGCACGGTTTGTGCTAGCCCCTTGAAACTTGACACAATAAAGTAGTTCAAAGTTATATGTTAATGGTTTGTTTCCTCTTGAAGTAGCCCTAGGAGGGAGTGGTGAAACACACATTCGTTTGAAACGGGTTGCCAAGTTCCAAAAAACTACGAGTGTCCTGAAATTTCAGCATATGTTTTTTCACCCAATCTTGAAGATACTTGGGGTAATGAGCAGTACACCAATCCCACTTGACTCAGCAAATTTCGTTCTTCTAGGTTGAAGCATTCATTTGCAATAAGAGTTCGAGTTTTCAGGTTTCACTCTGTTTTCTCCTATATTGATACATGAATTTGGAACTCTCAATCAAGAACGGTTTGTGCTAGCCCTTTGAAACTTGACACAATAAAGTAGTTCTAAGTTCTATCTGTACGGTTTGTTTCCTCTTGAAGTTGCCCTAGGAGGTCGTGGTGAAGCACACTTTCCTTTGAAAGGGGTTGCCAAGCTTCCAAAAAAATACGAGTGTCCTGAAATCTCAGCATATGTTTTTTCACCCAATCATGAAGATACTTGGTGGTAATGAGCAGTACACCAATCCCACTTGGCTAAGCAAATTTCGTTCTTCTAGGTTGAAGCATTCGTTTGCAATAAGAGTTTGAATTTTCAGGTTTCACTCTGTTTTCTCCTATATTGATACATGAATTTGGAACTCTAAATCAAGCACGGTTTGTGCTAGCCCCTTGAAACTTGACACAATAAAGTAGTTCTAAGTTCTATGTGCATGGTTTGGTTCCTCTTGAAGTAGCCCTAGGAGGGAGTGGGGAAACACACTTTCGTTTTAAACGGGTTGCCAAGCTTCCAAAAAACTACGAGTGTCCTGAAAACTAAGCATATGTTTTTTCACCCAATCTTGAAGATACTTGGTGGTAATGAGCAGTACACCAATCCCACTTGGCTCAGCAAATTTCGTTCTTCTAGGTTGAAGCATTCGTTTGCAATAAGAGTTTGAATTTTCAGGTTTCACTCTGTTTTCTCCTATATTGATACATGAATTTGGAACTCTAAATCAAGCACGGTTTGTGCTAGCCCCTTGAAGCTTGGCACAATAAAGTAGTTCTAAGTTATATGTGAATGGTTTGTTTCCTCTTGAAGTAGCCCTAGGAGGGAGTGGTGAAAAACACTTTCGTTTAAAACGGGTTGCCAAGCTTCCAAAAAACTACGAGTGTCCTGAAATCTCAGCATATGTTTTTTCATCCAATCTTCAAGATACTTCGGGGTAATGAGCAGTACACCAATCCCACTTGACTCAGCAAATTTCTTTCTTCTAGGTTGAAGCATTCATTTGCAATAAGAGTTCGAGGTTTCAGGTTCACTCTGTTTTCTCCTATATTGATACATGAATTTGGAACTCTCAATCAAGAACGGTTTGTGCTAGCCCCTTGAAATTTGACACAATACAGTAGTTCTAAGTTCTATGTGTATGGTTTGTTTCCTCTTTAAGTAGCCCTAGGAGGGAGTGGTGAAACACACTTTCGTTTGAAACGTGTTGCCAAGCTTCCAAAAAATTACGAGTGTCCTGAAATCTCAGCATGTTTTTTCACCCAATCTTGAAGATACTTGGTGATAATGAGCAGTACACCAATCCCACTGGGTTCAGCAAATTTCGTTCTTCTAGGTTGAAGCATTCGTTCGCAGTAAGAGTTTGAATTTTCAGATTTCACTCTGTTTTCTCCTATAATGATAGATGAATTGGAACTCTAAATCAAACACGGTTTGTGCTAGCCCCTTGAAACTTGACACAATAAAATAGTTCTAAGTTCTATCTGTATGGTTTGTGTCCTATTGAAGTTTCCCTAGGAGGGAGTTGCGAAACACACTTTCGTTTGGAAGAGGTTGCCAAGCTTCCAAAAAACTACGAGTGTCCTGAAATCTCGGCATATGTTTTTTCACCCAATCTTGAAGATACTTGGTGGTAATGAGCAGTACACGAATCCCACTTGGCTAAGCAAATTTCGTTCTTCTAGGTTGAAGCATTCGTTTTCAATAAAAGTTTGAAATTTCGGGTTTCACGCTGTTTTCTCCTATATTTATACATGAATTTGGAAGTCTAACTCAAACACGGTTTGTGCTAGCCCCTTGAAACTTGACACAATAAAGTAGTTCTTAGTTCTATCTGTATGGCTTGTTTCCTCTTGAAGTTTCCCTAGGAGAGAGTGGTGAAACACACTTTCGTTTGGAAGAGGTTGCCAAGCATCCAAAATACTACGAGTGTCCTGAAATCTCAGCATATGTTTTTTCACCCAATCTTGAAGATACTTGGTGGTAATGAGCATTACACCAATCCCAGTTGGCTCAGCAAATTTCGTTCTTCTAGGTTGAAGCATTCGTTTGCAATAAGAGTTTGAATTTTCAGGTTTCACTCTGTTTTCTCCTATATTGATACATGAATTTGGAACTCTAAATCAAGCACGGTTTGTGCTAGCCCCCTGAAACTTGACACAATAAAGTAGTTCTAAGTTCTGTGTGTATGGTTTGTTTCCTCTTGAAGTAGCCCTATGAGGGAGTGGTGAAACACACTTTCGTTTTAAACGGGTTGCCAAGTTTCCAAAAAACTACTAGTGTCCTGAAATCTCAGCATATGTTTTTTCACCCAATCTTGAAGATACTTGGTGATAATGAGCAGTACACCAATCCCACTGGGTTCAGCAAATTTCGTTCTTCTAGGTTGAAGCATTCGTTGGCAGTAAGAGTTTGAATTTTCAGGTTTCACTCTGTTTTCACCTATATTGATAGATGAATTTGGAACTCCAAATCAAACACGGTTTGTGCTAGCCCCTTGAAACTTGACACAATAAAGTAGTTCTAAGTTCTATCTGTATGGTTTGTGTCCTATTGAAGTTTCCCTAGGAGGGAGTTGAGAAACACACTTTCGTTTGGAAGAGGTTGCCAAGCTTCCAAAATACTACGAGTGTCCTGAAATCTCAGCATATGTTTTTTCACCCAATCTTGAAGATACTTGGTGATAATGAGCAGTACACCAATCCCACTGGGTTCAGCAAATTTCGTTCTTCTAGGTTGAAGCATTCGTTGGCAGTAAGTGTTTGAATTTTCAGGTTTCACTCTGTTTTCTCCTATATTGATACATGAATTTGGAACTCTAAATCAAGAACGGTTTGTGCTAGCCCCTTGAACTTGACACAATAAAGTAGTTCTAAGTTCTATCTGTACGGTTTGTTTCCTCTTGAAGTTGCCCTAGGAGGGACTGGTGAAGCACACTTTCGTTTGAAAGGGGTTGCCAAGCTTCCAAAAAACTATGATTGTCCTGAAATCTCAGCATATGTTTTTTCACCAAATCTTGAAGATACTTGGTGGTAATGAGCAGTACACCAATCCCACTTGGCTATTCAAATTTCGTTCTTCTAGGTTGAAGCATTCGTTTTCAATAAAAGTTTGGAATTTCGGGTTTCACGCTGTTTTCTCCTATACTTATACATGAATTTGGAACTCTAACTCAAACACGGTTTGTGCTAGCCCCTTGAAACTTGACACAATAAAGTAGTTCTAAGTTCTATCTGTATGGTTTGTTTCCTCTTGAAGTTTCCCTAAGAGGGAGTGGTGAAACACACTTTCGTTTGGAAGAGGTTGCAAGCTTCCAAAATACTACGAGTGTCCTGAAATCTCAGCATATGTTTTTTCACAAAATCTTGAAGATACTTGGTGGTAATGAGCAGTACACCAATCCCACTTGGCTCAGCAAATTTCGTTCTTCTAGGTTGAAGCATTCGTTTGCAATAAGAGTTTGAATTTTCAGGTTTCACTCTGTTTTCTCCTATATTGATACATGAATTTGGAACTCTAAATCAAGCACGGTTTGTGCTAGCCCTTGAAACTTGACACAATAAAGTAGTTCTAAGTTATATGTAAATGGTTTGTTTCCTCTTGAAGTAGCCCTAGGAGGGAGTGGTGAAACACACTTTCGTTTGAAACGGGTTGCCAAGCTTCCAAAAAGCTACGAGTGTCCTGAAATCTCAGCATATGTTTTTTCACCCAATCTTGAAGATACTTGGTGATAATGCGCAGTACACCAATCCCACTGGGTTCAGCAAATTTCGTTCTTCTAGGTTGAAGCATTCGTTGGCAGTAAGAGTTTCAATTTTCAGGTTTCACTCTGTTTTCTCCTATATTGATAGATGAATTTGGAACTCCAAATCAAACACGGTTTGTGCCAGCCCCTTGAAACTTGACACAATAAAGTAGTTCTAAGTTCTATCTGTATGGTTTCTGTCCAATTGAAGTTTCCCTAGGAGGGAGTGGTGAAACACACTTTCGTTTGGAAGAGGTTGCCAGGCTTCCAAAATACTACGAGTGTCCTGAATCTCAGCATATGTTTTTCACCCAATCTTGAAGATACTTGGTGGTAATGAGCAGTACACCAAGCCCACATGGCTCAGCAAATTTCGTTCTTCTTGGTTGAAGCATTCGTTTGCATGAACAGTTTGAATTTTCAGGTTTCACTCTGTTTTCTCCTATATTGATACATGAATTTGGAACTCTAATTCAAGCACGGTTTGGGCTAGCCCCTTGAAACTTGACACAATAAAGTAGTTCTAAGTTCTATCTGTATGGTTTGTTTCCTCCCTCTTGAAGTAGCCCTAGGAGGTAGTTGTGAAACACACTTTCGTTTTGGAAGAGGTGCCAAGCTTCCAAAACTACGAGTGTCCTGAAATCTCAGCATATGTTTTTTCACCCCATCTTGAAGATACTTGGGGTAAATGAGCAGTACACCAATCCCACTTGACTCAGCAAATTTCGTTCTTTTAGGTTGAAGCATTCGTTTGCAATAAGAGTTTGAGTTTTCAGGTTTCACTCTGTTTTCTCCTATATTCATACATGAATTTGGAACTCTAAATCAAGAACGGTTTGTGCTAGCCCCTTGAAACTTGACACAATAAAGTAGTTCTAAGTTCTATCTGTACGGTTTGATTCCTCTTGAAGTTGCCCTAGGAGGGACTGGTGAAGCACACTTTCGTTTGAAAGGGGTTGCCAAACTTCCAAAAAACTATGATTGTCCTGAAATCTCAGCATATGTTTTTTCACCAAATCTTGAAGATACTTGGTGGTAATGAGCAGTACACCAATCCCACTTGGCTATTCAAATTTCGTTCTTCTAGGTTGAAGCATTCGTTTTCAATAAAAGTTTGGAATTTCGGGTTTCACGCTGTTTTCTCCTATATTTATACATGAATTTGGAACTCTAACTCAAACACGGTTTGTGCTAGCCCCTTGAAACTTGACACAATAAAGTAGTTCTAAGTTCTATCTGTATGGTTTGTTTCCTCTTGAAGTTTCCCTAGGAGGGAGTGGTGAAACACACTTTCGTTTGGAAGAAGTTGCCAAGCTTCCAAAATACTACGAGTGTCCTGAAATCTCAGCATATGTTTTTTCACAAAATCTTGAAGATACTTGGTGGTAATGAGCAGTACACCAATCCCACTTGGGCTCAGCAAATTTCGTTCTTCTAGGTTGAAGCATTCGTTTGCAATAAGAGTTGAATTTTCAGGTTTCACTCTGTTTCTCCTATATTGATACATGAATTTGGAACTCAATCAAGCACGGTTTTGTGCTAGCCCCTTGAAACTTGACACAATAAAGTAGTTCTAAGTTATATGTGAATGGTTTGTTTCCTCTTGAAGTAGCCCTAGGAGGGAGTGGTGAAACACACTTTCGTTTAAAACGGCTTGCCAAGCTTCCAAAAAACTACGAGTGTCCTGAAATCTCAGCATATGTTTTTTCATCCAATCTTCAAGATACTTCGGGGTAATGAGCAGTACACAATCCCACTTGACTCAGCAAATTTCTTTCTTCTAGGTTGAAGCATTCATTTGCATAAGAGTTCGAGTTTTCAGGTTTCACTCTGTTTTCTCCTATATTGATACATGAATTTGGAACTCTCAATCAAGAACGGTTTGTGCTAGCCCTTTGAAACTTGACACAATAAAGTAGTTCTGAGTTCTATCTGTACGGTTTGTTATCTATTGAAGTTGCCCTAGGAGGGAGTGGTGAAGCACACTTTCCTTTGAAAGGGGTTGCCAAGCTTCCAAAAAACTACGAGTGTCCTGAAACCTCAGCATATGTTTTTTCACCCGATCATGAAGATACTTGGTGGTAATGAGCAGTACACCAATCCCACTTGGCTAAGCAAATTTCGTTATTCTAGGTTGAAGCATTCGTTTTCAATAAAAGTTTGAAATTTCGGGTTTCACGCTGTTTTCTCCTATATTTATACATGAATTTTGAACTCTAACTCAAACACGGTTTGTGCTAGCCCCTTGAAAGTTGACACAATAAAGTAGTTCTAAGTTCTATCTGTATGGTTTGTTTCCTCTTGAAGTTTCTCTAGGAGGGAGTGGTGAAAACACACTTTCGTTTGAAAAGGGTTGCCAAGCTTCCAAAATACTACGAGTGTCCTGAAATCTCAGCATATGTTTTTTCACCCAATCTTGAAGATACTTGGTGGTAATGAGCAGTACACCAATCCCACTTGGCTCAGCAAATTTCGTTCTTCTAGGTTGAAGCATTCGTTTGCAATAAGAGTTTGAATTTTCAGGTTTCACTCTGTTTTCTCCTATATTGATACATGAATTTGGAACTCTAAATCAAGCACGGTTTGTGCTAGCCCCTTGAAACTTGACACAATAAGGTAGTTCTAAGTTATATGTGAATGGTTTGTTTCCTCTTGAAGTAGCCCTAGGAGAAAGTGGTGAAACACACTTTCGTTTGAAACGGGTTGCCAAGCTTCCAAAAAACTACGAGTGTCCTGAAATCTCAGCATATGTTTTTTCACCCAATCTTGAAGATACTTCGGGGTAATGAGCAGTACACCAATCCCACTTGACTCAGCAAATTTCGTTCTTCTAGGTTGAAGCATTCATTTGCAATAATAGTTCGAGTTTTCAGGTTTCACTCTGTTTTCTCCTATATTGATACCTGAATTTGGAACTCTCAATCAAGAACGGTTTGTGCTAGCCCTTTGAAACTTGACACAATAAAGTAGTTCTAAGTTCTATCTGTACGGTTTGTTTCCTCTTGAAGTTGCCCTAGGATGGAATGGTGAAGCACACTTTCCTTTGAAAGGGGTTGCCAAGCTTCCAAAAAACTACGAGTGTCCTGAAATCTCAGCATATGTTTTTTCACACGATCATGAAGATACTTGGTGGTAATGAGCAGTACACCAATCCCACTTGGCTAAGCAAATTTCGTTCTTTCCAGGTTGAAGCATTCGTTTGCAATAAGAGTTTGAATTTTCAGATTTCACTCTGTTTTCTCCTATATTGATACATGAATTTGGAACTCTAAATCAAGCACGGTTTGTGCTAGCCCCTTGAAATTTGACACAATAAAGTAGTTCTAAGTTCTATGTGCATGGTTTGGTTCCTCTTGAAGTAGCCCTAGGAGGGAGTGGGGAAACACACTTTCGTTTTAAACGGGTTGCCAAAGCTTCCAAAAAACTACGAGTGTCCTGAAATCTCAGCATATGTTTTTTTCACCCAATCTTGAAGATACTTGGTGATAATGAGCAGTAAACCAATCCACTTGGCTCAGCAAATTTCGTTCTTCTAGGTTGAAGCATTCGTTTGCAATAAGAGTTTGAATTTTCAGGTTTCACTCTGTTTTCTCCTATATTGATACATGAATTTGGAACTCTAAATCAAGAACGGTTTGTGCTAGCCCCTTGAAACTTGACACAATAAAGTAGTTCTAAGTTCTATCTGTCCGGTTTTTTTCCTCTTGAAGTTGCCCTAGGAGGGAGTGGTGAAGCACACTTTCGTTTGAAAGGGGTTTCCAAGCTTCCAAAAAACTACGAGTGTCCTGAAATCTCAGCATATGTTTTTTCACCCAATCTTGAAGATACTTGGTGGTAATGAGCAGTACACCAATCCCACTTGGCTAAGCAAATTTCGTTCTTCTAGGTTGAAGCATTCGTTTTCAATAAAAGTTTGAAATTTCGGTTTTCACACTGTTTTCTCCTATATTTATACATGAATTTGGAACTCCAAATCAAACACGGTTTGTGCTAGCCCCTTGAAACTTGACACAATAAAGTAGTTCTAAGTTCTATCTGTATGGTTTCTGTCCAATTGAAGTTTCCCTATGAGGGAGTGGTGAAACACACTTTCGTTTGGAAGAGGTTGAAAGGCTTCCAAAATACTACGAGTGTCCTGAAATCTCAGCATATGTTTTTTCACCCAATCTTGAAGATACTTGGTGGTAATGAGCAGTACACCAAGCCGACTTGGCTCAGCATTTTTCTTTCTTCTAGGTTGAAGCATTCGTTTGCAAGAACAGTTTGAATTTTCAGGTTTAACTCTGTTTTCTCCTATATTGATACATGAATTTTGAACTCTAAATCAAGCACGGTTTGTGCTAGCCCCTTGAAACTTGACACAATAAAGTAGTTCTAAGTTCTATCTGTATGGTTTGTTTCCTCTTGAAGTTTCTCTAGGAGGGAGTGGTGAAACACACTTTCGTTTGAAAGGGGTTGCCAAGCTTCCAAAATACTACGAGTGTCCTGAAATCTCAGCATATGTTTTTTCACCCAATCTTGAAGATACTTGGTGGTAATGAGCAGTACACCATCCCACTTGGCTCAGCAAATTTCGTTCTTCTAGGTTGAAGCATTCGTTTGCAATAAGAGTTTGAATTTTCAGGTTTCACTCTGTTTTCTCCTATATTGATACATGAATTTGGAACTCTAAATCAAGCACGGTTTGTGCTAGCCCTTGAAACTTGACACAATAAAGTAGTTCTAAGTTATATGTGAATGGTTTGTTTCCTCTTGAAGTAGCCCTAGGAGAAAGTGGTGAAACACACTTTCGTTTGAAAGGGGTTGCCAAGCTTCCAAAAAACTACGAGTGTCCTGAAATCTCAGCATATGTTTTTTCACCCAATCTTGAAGATACTTCGGGGTAATGAGCAGTACACCAATCCCACTTGACTCAGCAAATTTCGTTCTTCTAGGTTGAAGCATTCATTTGCAATAATAGTTCGAGTTTTCAGGTTTCACTCTGTTTTCTCCTATATTGATACCTGAATTTGGAACTCTCAATCAAGAACGGTTTGTGCTAGCCCTTTGAAACTTGACACAATAAAGTAGTTCTAAGTTCTATCTGTACGGTTTGTTTCCTCTTGAAGTTGCCCTAGGATGGAGTGGTGAAGCACACTTTCCTTTGAAAGGGGTTGCCAAGCTTCCAAAAAACTACGAGTGTCCTGAAATCTCAGCATATGTTTTTTCACACGATCATGAAGATACTTGGTGTTAATGAGCAGTACACCAATCCCACTTGGCTAAGCAAATTTCGTTCTTCCAGGTTGAAGCATTCGTTTGCAATAAGAGTTTGAATTTTCAGGTTTCACTCTGTTTTCTCCTATATTGATACATGAATTTGGAACTCTAAATCAAGCACGGTTTGTGCTAGCCCCTTGAAATTTGACACAATAAGTAGTTCTAAGTTCTATGTGCATGGTTTGGTTCCTCTTGAAGTAGCCCTAGGAGGGAGTGGGGAAACACACTTTCGTTTTTAAACGGGTTGCCAAGTTTCCAAAAAACTACGAGTGTCCTGAAATCTCAGCATATGTTTTTTTCACCCAATCTTGAAGATACTTGGTGATAATGAGCAGTAAACCAATCCCACTTGGCTCAGCAAATTTCGTTCTTCTAGGTTGAAGCATTCGTTTGCAATAAGAGTTTGAATTTTCAGGTTTCACTCTGTTTTCTCCTATATTGATACATGAATTTGGAACTCTAAATCAAGAACGGTTTGTGCTAGCCCCTTGAAACTTGACACAATAAAGTAGTTCTAAGTTCTATCTGTCCGGTTTTTTTCCTCTTGAAGTTGCCCTAGGAGGGAGTGGTGAAGCACACTTTCGTTTGAAAGGGGTTGCCAAGCTTCCAAAAAACTACGAGTGTCCTGAAATCTCAGCATATGTTTTTTCACCCAATCTTGAAGATACTTGGTGGTAATGAGCAGTACACCAATCCCACTTGGCTAAGCAAATTTCGTTCTTCTAGGTTGAAGCATTCGTTTTCAATAAAAGTTTGAAATTTCGGTTTTCACACTGTTTTCTCCTATATTTATACATGAATTTGGAACTCCAAATCAAACACGGTTTGTGCTAGCCCCTTGAAACTTGACACAATAAAGTAGTTCTAAGTTCTATCTGTATGGTTTCTGTCCAATTGAAGTTTCCCTATGAGGGAGTGGTGAAACACACTTTCGTTTGGAAGAGGTTGAAAGGCTTCCAAAATACTACGAGTGTCCTGAAATCTCAGCATATGTTTTTTCACCCAATCTTGAGATACTTGGTGGTAATGAGCAGTACACCAAGCCGACTTGGCTCAGCATATTTCTTTCTTCTAGGTTGAAGCATTCGTTTGCAAGAACAGTTTTGAATTTTCAGGTTTAACTCTGTTTTCTCCTATATTGATACATGAATTTTGAACTCTAAATCAAGCACGGTTTGTGCTAGCCCCTTGAAACTTGACACAATAAAGTAGTTCTAAGTTCTATCTGTATGGTTTGTTTCCTCTTGAAGTTTCTCTAGGAGGGAGTGGTGAAACACACTTTCGTTTGAAAGGGGTTGCCAAGCTTCCAAAATACTACGAGTGTCCTGAAATCTCAGCATATGTTTTTTCACCCAATCTTGAAGATACTTGGTGGTAATGAGCAGTACACCAATCCCACTTGGCTCAGCAAATTTCGTTCTTCTAGGTTGAAGCATTCGTTTGCAATAAGAGTTTGAATTTTCAGGTTTCACTCTGTTTTCTCCTATATTGATACATGAATTTGGAACTCTAAATCAAGCACGGTTTGTGCTAGCCCCTTGAAACTTGACACAATAAAGTAGTTCTAAGTTATGTGTGAATGGTTTGTTTCCTCTTGAAGTAGCCCTAGGAGAAAGTGGTGAAACACACTTTCGTTTGAAACGGGTTGCCAAGCTTCCAAAAACTACGAGTGTCCTGAAATCTCAGCATATGTTTTTTCACCCAATCTTGAAGATACTTCGGGGTAATGAGCAGTACACCAATCCCACTTGACTCAGCAAATTTCGTTCTTCTAGGTTGAAGCATTCATTTGCAATAATAGTTCGAGTTTTCAGGTTTCACTCTGTTTTCTCCTATATTGATACCTGAATTTGGAACTCTCAATCAAGAACGGTTTGTGCTAGCCCTTTGAAACTTGACACAATAAAGTAGTTCTAAGTTCTATCTGTACGGTTTGTTTCCTCTTGAAGTTGCCCTAGGATGGAGTGGTGAAGCACACTTTCCTTTGAAAGGGGTTGCCAAGCTTCCAAAAAACTACGAGTGTCCTGAAATCTCAGCATATGTTTTTTCACACGATCATGAAGATACTTGGTGTTAATGAGCAGTACACCAATCCCACTTGGCTAAGCAAATTTCGTTCTTCCAGGTTGAAGCATTCGTTTGCAATAAGAGTTTGAATTTTCAGGTTTCACTCTGTTTTCTCCTATATTGATACATGAATTTGGAACTCTAAATCAAGCACGGTTTGTGCTAGCCCCTTGAAATTTGACACAATAAAGTAGTTCTAAGTTCTATGTGCATGGTTTGGTTCCTCTTGAAGTAGCCCTAGGAGGGAGTGGGGAAACACACTTTCGTTTTAAACGGGTTGCCAAGCTTCCAAAAAACTACGAGTGTCCTGAAATCTCAGCATATGTTTTTTTCACCCAATCTTGAAGATACTTGGTGATAATGAGCAGTAAACCAATCCCACTTGGCTCAGCAAATTTCGTTCTTCTAGGTTGAAGCATTCGTTTGCAATAAGAGTTTGAATTTTCAGGTTTCACTCTGTTTTCTCCTATATTGATACATGAATTTGGAACTCTAAATCAAGAACGGTTTGTGCTAGCCCCTTGAAACTTGACACAATAAGGTAGTTCTAAGTTCTATCTGTCCGGTTTTTTTCCTCTTGAAGTTGCCCTAGGAGGGAGTGGTGAAGCACACTTTCGTTTGAAAGGGGTTTCCAAGCTTCAAAAAACTACGAGTGTCCTGAAATCTCAGCATATGTTTTTTCACCCAATCTTGAAGATACTTGGTGGTAATGAGCAGTACACCAATCCCACTTGGCTAAGCAAATTTCGTTCTTCTAGGTTGAAGCATTCGTTTTCAATAAAAGTTTGAAATTTCGGTTTTCACACTGTTTTCTCCTATATTTATACATGAATTTGGAACTCCAAATCAAACACAGTTTGTGCTAGCCCCTTGAAACTTGACACAATAAAGTAGTTCTAAGTTCTATCTGTATGGTTTCTGTCCAATTGAAGTTTCCCTATGAGGGAGTGGTGAAACACACTTTCGTTTGGAAGAGGTTGAAAGGCTTCCAAAATACTACGAGTGTCCTGAAATCTCAGCATATGTTTTTTCACCCAATCTTGAAGATACTTGGTGGTAATGAGCAGTACACCAAGCCGACTTGGCTCAGCATTTTTCTTTCTTCTAGGTTGAAGCATTCGTTTGCAAGAACAGTTTGAATTTTCAGGTTTAACTCTGTTTTCTCCTATATTGATACATGAATTTTGAACTCTAAATCAAGCACGGTTTGTGCTAGCCCCTTGAAACTTGACACAATAAAGTAGTTCTAAGTTCTATCTGTATGGTTTGTTTCCTCTTGAAGTTTCTCTAGGAGGGAGTGGTGAAACACACTTTCGTTTGAAAGGGGTTGCCAAGCTTCCAAAATACTACGAGTGTCCTGAAATCTCAGCATATGTTTTTTCACCCAATCTTGAAGATACTTGGTGGTAATGAGCAGTACACCAATCCCACTTGGCTCAGCAAATTTCGTTCTTCTAGGTTGAAGCATTCGTTTGCAATAAGAGTTTGAATTTTCAGGTTTCACTCTGTTTTCTCCTATATTGATACATGAATTTGGAACTCTAAATCAAGCACGGTTTGTGCTAGCCCTTGAAACTTGACACAATAAAGTAGTTCTAAGTTATATGTGAATGGTTTGTTTCCTCTTGAAGTAGCCCTAGGAGAAAGTGGTGAAACACACTTTCGTTTGAAACGGGTTGCCAAGCTTCCAAAAAACTACGAGTGTCCTGAAATCTCAGCATATGTTTTTTCACCCAATCTTGAAGATACTTCGGGGTAATGAGCAGTACACCAATCCCACTTGACTCAGCAAATTTCGTTCTTCTAGGTTGAAGCATTCATTTGCAATAATAGTTCGAGTTTTCAGGTTTCACTCTGTTTTCTCCTATATTGATACCTGAATTTGGAACTCTCAATCAAGAACGGTTTGTGCTAGCCCTTTGAAACTTGACACAATAAAGTAGTTCTAAGTTCTATCTGTACGGTTTGTTTCCTCTTGAAGTTGCCCTAGGATGGAGTGGTGAAGCACACTTTCCTTTGAAAGGGGTTGCCAAGCTTCCAAAAAACTACGAGTGTCCTGAAATCTCAGCATATGTTTTTTCACCCAATCTTGAAGATACTTGGTGGTAATGAGCAGTACACCAATCCCACTTGGCTAAGCAAATTTCGTTCTTCCAGGTTGAAGCATTCGTTTGCAATAAGAGTTTGAATTTTCAGGTTTCACTCTGTTTTCTCCTATATTGATACATGAATTTGGAACTCTAAATCAAGCACGGTTTTGTGCTAGCCCCTTGAAATTTGACACAATAAAGTAGTTCTAAGTTCTATGTGCATGGTTTGGTTCCTCTTGAAGTAGCCCTAGGAGGGAGTGGGGAAACACACTTTCGTTTTAAACGGGTTGCCAAGCTTCCAAAAACTACGAGTGTCCTGAAATCTCAGCATATGTTTTTTTCACCCAATCTTGAAGATACTTGGTGATAATGAGCAGTAAACCAATCCCACTTGGCTCAGCAAATTTCGTTCTTCTAGGTTGAAGCATTCGTTTGCAATAAGAGTTTGAATTTTCAGGTTTCACTCTGTTTTCTCCTATATTGATACATGAATTTGGAACTCTAAATCAAGAACGGTTTGTGCTAGCCCCTTGAAACTTGACACAATAAAGTAGTTCTAAGTTCTATCTGTCCGGTTTTTTTCCTCTTGAAGTTGCCCTAGGAGGGAGTGGTGAAGCACACTTTCGTTTGAAAGGGGTTGCCAAGCTTCCAAAAAACTACGAGTGTCCTGAAATCTCAGCATATGTTTTTTCACCCAATCTTGAAGATACTTGGTGGTAATGAGCAGTACACCAATCCCACTTGGCTCAGCAAATTTCGTTCTTCTAGGTTGAAGCATTCGTTTTCAATAAAAGTTTGAAATTTCGGTTTTCACACTGTTTTCTCCTATATTTATACATGAATTTGGAACTCCAAATCAAACACGGTTTGTGCTAGCCCTTGAAACTTGACACAATAAAGTAGTTCTAAGTTCTATCTGTATGGTTTCTGTCCAATTGAAGTTTCCCTATGAGGGAGTGGTGAAACACACTTTCGTTTGGAAGAGGTTGAAAGGCTTCCAAAATACTACGAGTGTCCTGAAATCTCAGCATATGTTTTTTCACCCAACCTTGAAGATACTTGGTGGTAATGAGCAGTACACCAAGCCGACTTGGCTCAGCATTTTTCTTTCTTCTAGGTTGAAGCATTCGTTTGCAAGAACAGTTTGAATTTTCAGGTTTAACTCTGTTTTCTCCTATATTGATACATGAATTTGGAACTCTAAATCAAGCACGGTTTGTGCTAGCCCCTTGAAACTTGACACAATAAAGTAGTTCTAAGTTCTATCTGTATTGTTTGTTTCCTCTTGAAGTAGCCCTAGGAGGTAGTTGTGAAACAGACTTTCGTTTGGAAGAGGTTGCCAAGCTTCCAAAATACTACGAGTGTCCTGAAATCTCAGCATATGTTTTTTCACCCCATCTTGAAGATACTTGGGGAAATGAGCAGTACACCAATCCCACTTGACTCAGCAAATTTCGTTCTTCTAGGTTGAAGCATTCGTTTGCAATAAGAGTTTGAGTTTTCAGGTTTCACTCTGTTTTCTCCTATATTGATACATGAATTTGGAACTCTAAATCAAGAACGGTTGGTGCTAGCCCCTTGAAACTTGACACAATAAAGTAGTTCTAAGTTCTATCTGTACGGTTTGTTTCCTCTTGAAGTTGCCCTAGGAGGGAGTGGTGAAACACACTTTCCGTTTGAAAGGGGTTGCCAAGCTTCCAAAATACTACGAGTGTCCTGAAATCTCAGCATATGTTTTTTCACCCAATCTTGAAGATACTTGGTGGTAATGAGCAGTACACCAATCCCACTTGGCTCAGCAAATTTCGTTCTTCTAGGTTGAAGCATTCGTTTTCAATAAAAGTTTTGAAATTTCGGTTTTCACACTGTTTTCTCCTATATTTATACATGAATTTGGAACTCCAAATCAAACACGGTTTGTGCTAGCCCCTTGAAACTTGACACAATAAAGTAGTTCTAAGTTCTATCTGTATGGTTTCTGTCCAATTGAAGTTTCCCTATGAGGGAGTGGTGAAACACACTTTCGTTTGGAAGAGGTTGAAAGGCTTCCAAAATACTACGAGTGTCTGAAATCTCAGCATATGTTTTTTCACCCAATCTTGAAGATACTTGGTGGTAATGAGCAGTACACCAAGCCGACTTGGCTCAGCATTTTTCTTTCTTCTAGGTTGAAGCATTCGTTTGCAAGAACAGTTTTGAATTTCAGGTTTAACTCTGTTTTCTCCTATATTGATACATGAATTTTGAACTCTAAATCAAGCACGGTTTGTGCTAGCCCCTTGAAACTTGACACAATAAAGTAGTTCTAAGTTCTATCTGTATGGTTTTGTTTCCTCTTGAAGTTTCTCTAGGAGGGAGTGGTGAAACACACTTTCGTTTGAAAGGGGTTGCCAAGCTTCCAAAATACTACGAGTGTCCTGAAATCTCAGCATATGTTTTTTCACCCAATCTTGAAGATACTTGGTGGTAATGAGCAGTACACCAATCCCACTTGGCTCAGCAAATTTTGTTCTTCTAGGTTGAAGCATTCGTTTGCAATAAGAGTTTGAATTTTCAGGTTTCACTCTGTTTTCTCCTATATTGATACATGAATTTGGAACTCTAAATCAAGCACGGTTTGTGCTAGCCCCTTGAAACTTGACACAATAAAGTAGTTCTAAGTTATGTGTGAATGGTTTGTTTCCTCTTGAAGTAGCCCTAGGAGAAAGTGGTGAAACACACTTTCGTTTGAAACGGGTTGCCAAGCTTCCAAAAAACTACGAGTGTCCTGAAATCTCAGCATATGTTTTTTCACCCAATCTTGAAGATACTTCGGGGTAATGAGCAGTACACCAATCCCACTTGACTCAGCAAATTTCGTTCTTCTAGGTTGAAGCATTCATTTGCAATAATAGTTCGAGTTTTCAGGTTTCACTCTGTTTTCTCCTATATTGATACCTGAATTTGGAACTCTCAATCAAGAACGGTTTGTGCTAGCCCTTTGAAACTTGACACAATAAAGTAGTTCTAAGTTCTATCTGTACGGTTTGTTTCCTCTTGAAGTTGCCCTAGGATGGAGTGGTGAAGCACACTTTCCTTTGAAAGGGGTTGCCAAGCTTCCAAAAACTACGAGTGTCCTGAAATCTCAGCATATGTTTTTTCACACGATCATGAAGATACTTGGTGTTAATGAGCAGTACACCAATCCCACTTGGCTAAGCAAATTTCGTTCTTCCAGGTTGAAGCATTCGTTTGCAATAAGAGTTTGAATTTTCAGGTTTCACTCTGTTTTCTCCTATATTGATACATGAATTTGGAACTCTAAATCAAGCACGGTTTGTGCTAGCCCCTTGAAATTTGACACAATAAAGTAGTTCTAAGTTCTATGTGCATGGTTTGGTTCCTCTTGAAGTAGCCCTAGGAGGGAGTGGGGAAACACACTTTCGTTTTAAACGGGTTGCCAAGCTTCCAAAAAACTACGAGTGTCCTGAAATCTCAGCATATGTTTTTTTCACCCAATCTTGAAGATACTTGGTGATAATGAGCAGTAAACCAATCCCACTTGGCTCAGCAAATTTCGTTCTTCTAGGTTGAAGCATTCGTTTGCAATAAGAGTTTGAATTTTCAGGTTTCACTCTGTTTTCTCCTATATTGATACATGAATTTGGAACTCTAAATCAAGAACGGTTTGTGCTAGCCCCTTGAAACTTGACACAATAAAGTAGTTCTAAGTTCTATCTGTCCGGTTTTTTTCCTCTTGAAGTTGCCCTAGGAGGGAGTGGTGAAGCACACTTTCGTTTGAAAGGGGTTGCCAAGCTTCCAAAAACTACGAGTGTCCTGAAATCTCAGCATATATTTTTTCACCCAATCTTGAAGATACTTGGTGGTAATGAGCAGTACACCAATCCCACTTGGCTAAGCAAATTTCGTTCTTCTAGGTTGAAGCATTCGTTTTCAATAAAAGTTTGAAATTTCGGTTTTCACACTGTTTTCTCCTATATTTATACATGAATTTGGAACTCCAAATCAAACACGGTTTGTGCTAGCCCCTTGAAACTTGACACAATAAAGTAGTTCTAAGTTCTATCTGTATGGTTTCTGTCCAATTGAAGTTTCCCTATGAGGGAGTGGTGAAACACACTTTCGTTTGAAGAGGTTGAAAGCTTCCAAAATACTACGAGTGTCCTGAAATCTCAGCATATGTTTTTTCACCCAACCTTGAAGATACTTGGTGGTAATGAGCAGTACACCAAGCCGACTTGGCTCAGCATTTTTCTTTCTTCTAGGTTGAAGCATTCGTTTGCAAGAACAGTTTGAATTTTCAGGTTTAACTCTGTTTTCTCCTATATTGATACATGAATTTGGAACTCTAAATCAAGCACGGTTTGTGCTAGCCCCTTGAAACTTGACACAATAAAGTAGTTCTAAGTTCTATCTGTATTGTTTGTTTCCTCTTGAAGTAGCCCTAGGAGGTAGTTGTGAAACACACTTTCGTTTGGAAGAGGTTGCCAAGCTTCCAAAAACTACGAGTGTCCTGAAATCTCAGCATATGTTTTTTCACCCCATCTTGAAGATACTTGGGGGAAATGAGCAGTACACCAATCCCACTTGACTCAGCAAATTTCGTTCTTCTAGGTTGAAGCATTCGTTTGCAATAAGAGTTTGAGTTTTCAGGTTTCACTCTGTTTTCTCCTATATTGATACATGAATTTGGAACTCTAACTCAAGAACTGTTTGTGCTAGCCCCTTGAAACTTGACACAATAAAGTAGTTCTAAGTTCTTTCTGTATGGTTTGTTTTCTCTTGAAGTTGCCCTAGGAGGGAGTGGTGAAGCACACTTTCGTTTGAAAGGGGTTGCCAAGCTTCCAAAAAACTACGATTGTCCTGAAATCTCAGCATATGTTTTTTCACCCAATCTTGAAGATACTTGGTGGTAATGAGCAATACACCAATCCCACTTGGCTATTCAAATTTCGTTCTTCTAGGTTGAAGCATTCATTTTCAATAAAAGTTTGAAATTTCGGGTTTCACGCTGTTTTCTCCTATATTTATACATGAATTTGGAACTCTAACTCAAACACGGTTTGTGCTAGCCCCTTGAAACTTGACACAATAAAGTAGTTCTAAGTTCTATCTGTATTGTTTGTTTCCTCTTGAAGATTCCCTAGGAGGGAGTGGTGAAACACACTTTCATTTGGAAGAGGTTGCAAAGCTTCCAAAATACTACTAGTGTCCTGAAATCTCAGCATATGTTTTTTCACCCAATCTAGAAGATACTTGGGGGTAATGAGCAGTACACCAATCCCACTTGACTCAGCAAATTTCGTTCTTCTAGGTTGAAGCATTCATTTGCAATAAGAGTTCGAGTTTTCAGGTTTCACTCTGTTTTCTCCTATATTGATACATGAATTTGGACCTCTCAATCAATAACGGTTTGTGCTAGCCCTTTGAAAGTTGACACAATAAAGTAGTTCTAAGTTCTATCTGTACGGTTTGTTTCCTCTTGAAGTTGCCCTAGGAGGGAGTGGTGAAGCACACTTTCCTTTGAAAGGGGTTGCCAAGCTTCCAAAACACTACGAGTGTCCTGAATTCTCAGCATATGTTTTTTCACCCGATCATGAAGATACTTGGTGGTAATGAGCAGTACACCAATCCCACTTGGCTAAGCAAATTTCGTTCTTCTAGTTTGAAGCATTCGTTTGCAATAAGAGTTTGAATTTTCAGGTTTCACTCTGTTTTCTCCTATATTGATACATGAATTTTGAACTCTAAATCAAGCACGGTTTGTGCTAGCCCCTTGAAACTTGACACAATAAAGTAGTTCTAAGTTCTATGTGTATGGTTTGTTTCCTCTTGAAGTAGCCCTAGGAGGGAGTGGTGAAACACACTTTCGTTTGAAACGGGTTGCCAAGCTTCCAAAAAGCTACGAGTGTCCTGAAATCTCAGCATATGTTTTTTCACCCAATCTTGAAGATACTTGGTGATAATGAGCAGTACACCAATCCCACTGGGTTCAGCAAATTTCGTTCTTCTAGGTTGAAGCATTCGTTGGCAGTAAGAGTTTGAATTTTCAGGTTTCACTCTGTTTTCTCCTATATTGATAGATGAATTTGGAACTCCAAATCAAACACGGTTTGTGCTAGCCCCTTGAAACTTGACACAATAAAGTAGTTCTAAGTTCTATCTGTATGGTTTCTGTCCAATTGAAGTTTCCCTATGAGGGAGTGATGAAACACACTTTCGTTTGGAAGAGGTTGAAAGGCTTCCAAAATACTACGAGTGTCCTGAAATCTCAGCATATGTTTTTTCACCCAATCTTGAAGATACTTGGTGGTAATGAGCAGTACACCAAGCCGACTTGGCTCAGCATTTTTCGTTCTTCTAGGTTGAAGCATTCGTTTGCAAGAACAGTTTGAATTTTCAGGTTTAACTCTGTTTTCTACTATATTGATAGATGAATTTGGAACTCCAAATCAAACACGGTTTGTGCTAGCCCCTTGAAACTTGACACAATAAAGTAGTTCTAAGTTCTATCTGTATGGTTTTTGTCCTATTGAAGTTTCCCTAGGAGGGAGTTGCGAAACACACTTTCGTTTGGAAGAGGTTGCCAAGCTTCCAAAATACTACGAGTGTCCTGAAATCTCAGCGTATGTTTTTTCACCCAATCTTTTAGATACTTGGGGGTAATTAGCAGTACACCAATCCCACTTGACTCAGCAAATTTCGTTCTTCTAGGTTGAAGCATTCGTTTGCAATAAGAGTTTGAATTTTCAGGTTTCACTCTGTTATCTCCTATATTGATACATGAATTTGGATGTCTAAATCAAGAACGGTTTGTGTTAGCCCCTTGAAACTTGACACAATAAAGTAGTTCTAAGTTCTATCTGTATTGTTTGTTTCCTCTTGAAGTTGCCCTAGGAGGGAGTGGTGAAGCACACTTTCGTTTGAAAGGGGTTGCCAAGCTTCCCAAAAACTACGAGTGTCCTGAAATCTCAGCATATGTTTTTTCACCCAATCTTGAAGATACTTGGAGGTAATGAGCAGTACACCAATCCCACTTGACTCAGCAAATTTCGTTCTTCTAGGTTGAAGCATTCATTGACAGTAAGAGTTTCAATTTTCAGGTTTCACTCTGTTTTCTCCTATATTGATAGATGAATTTGGAACTCCAAATCAAACACGGTTTGTGCTAGCCCCTTGAAACTTGACACAATAAAGTAGTTCTAAGTTCTATCTGTATGGTTTTTGTCCTATTGAAGTTTCCCTAGGAGGGAGTTGCGAAACACACTTTCGTTTGGAAGAGGTTGCCAAGCTTCCAAAATACTACGAGTGTCCTGAAAACTCAGCGTATGTTTTTTCACCCAATCTTGAAGATACTTTTTGATAATGAGCAGTACACCAATCCCACTGTGTTCAGCAAATTTCATTCTTCTAGGTTGAAGCATTCGTTTGCAGTAAGAGTGAATTTTCAGGTTTCACTCTGTTTTCTCCTATATTGATAGATGAATTTGGAACTCTAAATCAAGCACGGTTTGTGCTAGCCCCTTGAACCTGAGAAAATAAAGTAGTTCTAAGTTCTATGTGTATGGTTTGTGTCCTCTTGAAATTTCCCTAGGAGGGAGTGGTGAAACACACTTTCGTTTGGACGAGGTTGCCAAGCTTCCAAAATACAACGAGTGTCCTGAAATCTCAGCATATGTTTTTTCACCCAATCTTGAAGATACTTGGTGGTAATGAGCAGTACACCAATCCCACTTGGCTCAGCAAATTTCGTTGTTCTAGGTTGAAGCATTCGTTTGCAATAAGAGTTTGAATTTTCAGGTTTCACTCTGTTTTCTCCTATATTGATACATGAATTTTAACTCTAAATCAAGAACGGTTTGTGCTAGAACCCTTGAAACTTGACACAATAAAGTAGTTCTAAGTTCTATCTG
>NW_027514151.1:64602-93906 GCF_048772815.1 Callospermophilus lateralis | reverse complement strand
CAGAGACTGGCGAAAAACACTTTCCTTTGAAAGGGGTTGCCAAGTTTCCAAAAAACTACTAGTTTGCTGAAATCTCAGCAAACCTATATTCACCAAATCTTGATGATACTTGGTGGTAATGATCAGTTCACGAATCCCACTTGGCTGCCCAACTTTCACTCTTCTAGTTTCAAGCGTTGATTTCCAGTAACACTTTGAATTTTTGGTTTCACTCTGTTTTCTGCTATATAGATAGATGTGTTTGAAACTCTAAATCAAACACGGTTTGTGCTAGCTCCATGAAACTTGACCAAATGAAGTAGTTCTAAGTTCTATCTCTGTGGTTTGTTTCCTCTTGAAGTACCTCATGCAGAGACTGGCGAAAAACACTTTCGTTTGAAAGGGGTTGCCAAGTTTCCAAAAAACTACTAGTTTGCTGAAATCTCAGCAAAACTATTTTCACCAAATCTTGATGATACTTGGTGGTAATGATCAGTTCACTAATCCCACTTGGCTGCCCAATTTTTATTCTTCTAGGTCGAAGCATTCGTTTCCAGTAACACTTTGAATTTTTAGGTTTCACTCTGTTTTCTCCTACATAGATAGCTGTGTTTGGAATTCTAAATCAAACACAGTTTGTGCTAGCTCCTTGAATCTTGACCAAATGAAGTAGTTCTAAGTTCTATCTCTATGGTTTGTTTCCTCTTGAATTACCCCATGCAGAGACTGGCGAAAAACACTTTCGTTTGAAAGGGGTTGCCAAGCTTCCAAAAAACTACTACTTTGCTAAAATCTCAGCAAATATTTTCTCACCAAATCTTGATGATACTTGGTGGTAATGATCAGTTCACTTATCCCACTTGGCTGCCCAACTTTCACTCTTCTAGGTTCAAGCGTTCGTTTCCAGTAACACTTTGAATTTTTAGGTTTCACTCTGTTTTCTGCTATATAGATAGATGTGTTTGAAACTCTAAATCAAACACGGTTTGTGCTAGCTCCTTGAAACTTGACCAAATGTAGTAGTTCTAAGTTCTATCTCTATGGTTTGTTTCCTCTTGAAGTACCCCATGCAGAGACTGGCGAAAAACACTTTCGTTTGAAAGGGGTTGCCAAGCTTCCAAAAAACTACTAGTTTGCTGAAATCTCAGCAAACCTATTTTCACCAAATCTTGATGATACTTGGTGGTAATGAACAGTTCACTAATCCCACTTGGCTGCCCAATTTTTATTCTTCTAGGTCGAAGCATTCGTTTCCAGTAACACTTTGAATTTTTAGGTTTCACTCTGTTTTCTCCTACATAGATAGCTGTGTTTGGAATTCTAAATCAAACACGGTTTGTGCTAGCTCCTTGAAACTTTACCAAATGAAGTAGTTCTAAGTTCTATCTCTATGGTTTGTTTCCTCTTGAAGTACCCCATGCAGAGACTGGTGAAAAACACTTTCGTTTGAAAGGGGTTGCCAAGCTTCCAAAAAACTACTAGTTTGCTGAAATCTCAGCAAATATTTTTTCACCAAATCTTGATGATACTTGGTGGTAATGATCAGTTCACTAATCTCACTTGGCTGCCCAACTTTCACTCTTCTAGTTTCAAGCGTTCGTTTCCAGTAACACTTTGAATTTTTGGGTTTCACTCTGTTTTCTGCTATATAGATAGATGTGTTTGAAACTCTAAATCAAACACGGTTTGTGCTAGCTCCTTGAAACTTGACCAAATGAAGTAGTTCTAAGTTCTATATCTACGGTTTGTTTCCTCTTGAAGTACCCCATGCAGAGACTGGCGAAAAACACTTTCGTTTGAAAGGGGTTGCCAAGCTTCCAAAAAACTACTAGTTTGCTGAAATCTCAGCAAACATTTTTTCACCAAATCTTGATGATACTTGGTGGTAATGATCAGTTCACTAAGCCCACTTGGCTGCCCAATTTTTACTCTTCTAGGTTCAAGCGTTCGTTTCCAGCAACACTTTGAATTTTTAGGTTTCACTCTGTTTTCTGCTATATAGATAGATAGGTTTGAAACACTAAATCAATCACGGTTTGTGCTAGCTCCTTGAACCTTGACCAAATGAAGTAGTTCTACGTTCTATCTCCATGGTTTGTTTCCTCTTGAAGTACCCGATGCTGAGACTGGCGAAAAACACTTTCGTTTGAAAGGGGTTGCCAAGCTTCCAAAAAACTACTAGTTTGCTGAAATCTCAGCAAACCTTTTTTTACCAAATCTTGATGATACTTGGTGGTAATGATCAGTTCACTAATCCCACTTGGCTGCCCAATTTTTATTCTTCTAGGTAGAGGCATTCGTTTCCAGTAACAGTTTGAATTTTTAGGTTTCACTCTGTTTTCTCCTACACAGATAGATGTGTTTGGAATTCTAAATCAAACACGGTTTGTGCTAGCTCCTTGAAACTTGACCAAATGAAGTAGTTCTAAGTTCTATCTCTATGGTTTGTTTCCTCTTGAAGTACCCCATGCAGAGACTGGCGAAAAACACTTTCCTTTGAAAGGGGTTGCCAAGTTTCCAAAAAACTACTAGTTTGCTGAAATCTCAGCAAACCTATATTCACCAAATCTTGATGATACTTGGTGGTAATGATCAGTTCACGAATCCCACTTGGCTGCCCAACTTTCACTCTTCTAGTTTCAAGCGTTGATTTCCAGTAACACTTTGAATTTTTAGTTTCACTCTGTTTTCTGCTATATAGATAGATGTGTTTGAAACTCTAAATCAAACACGGTTTGTGCTAGCTCCATGAAACTTGACCAAATGAAGTAGTTCTAAGTTCTATCTCTGTGGTTTGTTTCCTCTTGAAGTACCTCATGCAGAGACTGGCGAAAAACACTTTCGTTTGAAAGGGGTTGCCAAGTTTCCAAAAAACTACTAGTTTGCTGAAATCTCAGCAAAACTATTTTCACCAAATCTTGATGATACTTGGTGGTAATGATCAGTTCACTAATCCCACTTGGCTGCCCAATTTTTATTCTTCTAGGTCGAAGCATTCGTTTCCAGTAACACTTTGAATTTTTAGGTTTCACTCTGTTTTCTCCTACATAGATAGCTGTGTTTGGAATTCTAAATCAAACACAGTTTGTGCTAGCTCCTTGAATCTTGACCAAATGAAGTAGTTCTAAGTTCTATCTCTATGGTTTGTTTCCTCTTGAATTACCCCATGCAGAGACTGGCGAAAAACACTTTCGTTTGAAAGGGGTTGCCAAGCTTCCAAAAAACTACTACTTTGCTAAAATCTCAGCAAATATTTTCTCACCAAATCTTGATGATACTTGGTGGTAATGATCAGTTCACTTATCCCACTTGGCTGCCCAACTTTCACTCTTCTAGGTTCAAGCGTTCGTTTCCAGTAACACTTTGAATTTTTAGGTTTCACTCTGTTTTCTGCTATATAGATAGATGTGTTTGAAACTCTAAATCAAACACGGTTTGTGCTAGCTCCTTGAAACTTGACCAAATGTAGTAGTTCTAAGTTCTATCTCTATGGTTTGTTTCCTCTTGAAGTACCCCATGCAGAGACTGGCGAAAAACACTTTCGTTTGAAAGGGGTTGCCAAGCTTCCAAAAAACTACTAGTTTGCTGAAATCTCAGCAAACCTATTTTCACCAAATCTTGATGATACTTGGTGGTAATGAACAGTTCACTAATCCCACTTGGCTGCCCAATTTTTATTCTTCTAGGTCGAAGCATTCGTTTCCAGTAACACTTTGAATTTTTAGGTTTCACTCTGTTTTCTCCTACATAGATAGCTGTGTTTGGAATTCTAAATCAAACACGGTTTGTGCTAGCTCCTTGAAACTTTACCAAATGAAGTAGTTCTAAGTTCTATCTCTATGGTTTGTTTCCTCTTGAAGTACCCCATGCAGAGACTGGTGAAAAACACTTTCGTTTGAAAGGGGTTGCCAAGCTTCCAAAAAACTACTAGTTTGCTGAAATCTCAACAAACATTTTTTCACCAAATCTTGATGATACTTGGTAGTAATGATCAGTTCACTAATCTCACTTGGCTGCCCAACTTTCACTCTTCTAGTTTCAAGCGTTCGTTTCCAGTAACACTTTGAATTTTTGGGTTTCACTCTGTTTTCTGCTATATAGATAGATGTGTTTGAAACTCTAAATCAAACACGGTTTGTGCTAGCTCCTTGAAACTTGACCAAATGAAGTAGTTCTAAGTTCTATCTCTATGGTTTGTTTCCTCTTGAAGTACCCCATGCAGAGAATGGCGAAAAACACTTTCGTTTGAATGGGGTTGCCAAGCTTCCAAAAAACTACTAGTTTGCTGAAATCTCAGCAAACTTTTTTCACCAAATCTTGATGATACTTGGTGGTAATGATCAGTTCACTAATCCCACTTGGCTGCCCAATTTTTACTCTTCTAGGTTCAAGCGTTCGTTTCCAGCAACACTTTGAATTTTTAGGTTTCACTCTGTTTTCTGCTATATAGATAGATGTGTTTGAAAATCTAAATCAAACACGGTTTTTGCTAGCTCCTTGAAACTTGACCAAATGAAGTAGTTCTATGTTCCATGTCTATGGTTTGTTTCCTCTTGAAGTACACCATGCAGAATCTGGCGAAAAACACTTTGGTTTGAAAGGGGTGGCCAAGCTTCCAAAAAACTACTAGTTTGCTGAAATCTCAGCAAAACTTTTTTCACCAAATCTTAATGATACTTGGTGGTAATGATCAGTTCACTAATCCCACTTGGCTACCCAATTTTTATTCTTCTAGGTTGAAGCATTCGTTTCCAGTAACACTTTGAATTTTTAGGTTTCACTCTGTTTTCTGCTATATAGATAGATGTGTTTGAAACTCTAAATCAAACACGGTTTGTGCTAGCTCCTTGAAACTTGACCAAATGAAGTAGTTCTAAGTTCTATCTCCATGGTTTGTTTCCTCTTGAAGTACCCCATGCAGAGATTGGCGAAAAACTCTTTCGTTTGAAAGGGGTTGCCAAGCTTCCAAAAAACTACTAGTTTGCTGAAATCTCAGCAAACATTTTTTTCACCAAATCTTGATGATACTTGGTGGTAATGATCAGTTCACTAATCCCACTTGGCTGCCCAATTTTTATTCTTCTAGGTTGAGGCATTCGTTTCCAGTAACAGTTTGAATTTTTAGGTTTCACTCGGTTTTCTCCTACATAGATAGATGTGTTTGGAATTCTAAATCAAACACGGTTTGTGATAGCTCCTTGAAACTTGACCAAATGAAGTAGTTCTAAGTTCTATCTCTATGGTTTGTTTCCCTCTTGAAGTACCCCATGCAGAGACTGGCGAAAAACACTTTTGTTTGAAAGGGGTTGCCAAGCTTCCAAAAAACTACTAGTTTGCTGAAATCTCAGCAAACATTTTTTCACCAAATCTTGATGATACTTGGTGGTAATGATCAGTTCACTAATCCCACTTGGCTGCCCAACTTTCACTCTTCTAGGTTCAAGCGTTCGTTTCCAGTAACACTTTGAATTTTTAGGTTTCACTCTGTTTTCTGCTATATAGATAGATGTGTTTGAAACTCTAAATCAAACACGGTTTGTGCTAGCTCCTTGAAACTTGATCAAATGAAGTAGTTCTAAGTTGTATCTCTATGGTTTGTTTCCTCTTGAAGTACCCCATGCAGAGACTGGTGAAAAACAATTTCGTTTGAAAGGGGTTGCCAAGCTTCCAAAAAACTACTAGTTTGCTGAAATCTCAGCAAACATTTTTTCACCAAATCTTGATGATACTTGGTGGTAATGATCAGTTCACTAATCCCACTTGTCTGCCCAATTTTTATTCTTCTAGGTTGAAGCATTCGTTTCCAGTAACAGTTTGAATTTTTAGGTTTCACTCTGTTTTCTCATACATAGATAGCTGTGTTTGGAATTCTAAATCAAACACGGTTTGTGCTAGCTCCTTGAAACATGACCAAATGAAGTAGTTCTAAGTTCTATCTCTATGGTTTGTTTCCTCTTGAAGTACCCCATGCAGAGACTGGCGAAAAACACTTTCGTTTGAAAGGGGTTGCCAAGCTTCCAAAAACTACTAGTTTGCTGAAATCTCAGCAAACATTTTTTCACCAAATCTTGATGATACTTGGTGGTAATGATCAGTTCACTAATCCCACTTGGCTGCCCAACTTTCACTCTTCTAGGTTCAAGCGTTCGTTTCCAGTAACACTTTGAATTTTTAGGTTTCACTCTGTCTTCTGCTATATAGATAGATGTGTTTGAAACTCTAAATCAAACATGGTTTGTGCTAGCTCCTTGAAACTTGACCAAATGAAGTAGTTCTAAGTTCTATCTCTATGGTTTGTTTCCTCTTGAAGTACCCCATGCAGAGACTGGCGAAAAACACTTTCGTTTGAAAGGGGTTGCCAAGCTTCCAAAAAACTACTAGTTTGCTGAAATCTCAGCAAACCTTTTTTCACCAAATCTTGATGATACTTGGTGGTAATGATGAGTTCACTAATCTCACTTGGCTGCCCAACTTTCACTCTTCTAGGTTCAAGCGTTCGTTTCCAGTAACACTTTGAATTTTTAGGTTTCACTCTGTTTTCTGCTATATAGATAGATGTGTTTGAAACTCTCAAACACGGTTTGTGCTAGCTCCTTGAAACTTTACCAAGTGAAGTAATTCTATGTTCCATCTCTATGGTTTGTTTCCTCTTGAAGTACACCATGCAGAGACTGGCGAAAAACACTTTCGTTTGAAGGGGTGGCCAAGCTTCCAAAAACTACTAGTTTGCTGAAATCTCAGCAAACATTTTTTCACCAAATCTTGATGATACTTGGTGGTAATGATCAGTTCACTAAGCCCACTTGGCTGCCCAACTTTTACTCTTCTAGGTTCAAGAGTTCGTTTCCAGTAACACTTTGAATTTTCAGGTTTCACTCTGTTTTCTGCTATATAGATAGATGTGTTTGCAACTCTAAATCAAACACCGTTTGTGCTAGCTCCTTGAAACTTTACCAAATGAAGTAGTTCTATGTTCCATCTCTATGGTTTGTTTCCTCTTGAATTACACCATGCAGAGACTGGCAAAAAACACTTTCGTTTGAAAGGGGTGGCCAAGCTTCCAAAAACTACTAGTTTGCTGAAATCTCAGCAAATATTTTTTCACCAAATCTTGATGATACTTGGTGGTAATGATCAGTCCACGAATCCCACTTGGCTGCCCAACTTTTACTCTTCTAGGTTCAAGCGTTCGTTTCCAGTAACACTTTGAAATTTAGGTTTCACTCTGTTTTCTGCTATATAGATAGATGTGTTTGAAACTCTAAATCAAACACGGTTTGTGCTAGCTCCGTGAAACTTGACAAAATGAAGTAGTTCTAAGTTCTATCTCTATGGTTTGTTTCCTCTTGAAGTACCCCATGCAGAGACTGTCGAAAAACACTTTCGTTTGAAAGGGGTTGCCAAGCTTCCAAAAAACTACTAGTTTGCTGAAATCTCAGCAAACATTTTTTCACCAAATCTTGATGATACTTGGTGGTAATGGTCAGTTCACTAGGCCACTTGGCTGCCCAACTTTCACTCTTCTAGGTTCAAGCGTTCGTTTCCAGTAACACTTTGAATTTTTAGGTTTCACTCTGTTTTCTGCTATATAGATAGATGTGTTTGAAACTCTAAATCAAACACGGTTTGTGCTAGCTCCTTGAAACTTGACCAAATGATGTAGTTCTAAGTTCTATCTCTATGGTTTGTTTCCTCTTGAAGTACCCCATGCAGAGACTGGCGAAAAACACTTTCGTTTGAAAGGGGTTGCCAAGCTTCCAGAAAACTACTAGTTTGCTGAAATCTCAGCAAACATTTTTTCACCAAATCTTGATGATACTTGGTGGTAATGATCAGTTCACTAATCCCATTTGGCTACCCAATTTTTATTCTTCTAGGTTGAAGCATTCATTTCCAGTAACAGTTTGAATTTTTAGGTTTCACTCTGTTTTCTCCTACATAGATAGATGTGTTTGGAATTCTAAATCAAACACGGTTTGTGCTAGCTCCTTGAAACTTGATCAAATGAAGTAGTTCGAAGTTCTATCTCTATGGTTTGTTTCCTCTGGAAGTACCCCATGCAGAGACTGGCGAAAAACACTTTCGTTTGAAAGGGGTTGCCAAGCTTCCAAAAAACTACTAGTTTGCTGAAATCCCAGCAAACATTTTTTCACCAAATCTTGATGATACTTGGTGGTAATGATCAGTTCACTAATCTCACTTGCCTGCCCGACTTTCACTCTTCTAGGTTCAAGCGTTCGTTTCCAGTAACACTTTGAATTTTTAGGTTTCACTCTGTTTTCTACTATATAGATAGATGTGTTTGAAACTCTAAATCAAACACGGTTTGTGCTAGCTCCGTGAAACTTGACAAAATAAGTAGTTCTAAGTTCTATCTCTATGGTTTGTTTCCTCTTGAAGAAACCCATGCAGAGACTGGCGAAAAACACTTTCGTTTGAAAGGGGTTGCCAAGCTTCCACAAAACTACTAGTTTGCTGAAATCTCAGCAAACATTTTTTCACCAAATCTTGATGATACTTGGTGGTAATGATCAGTTCACTAAGCCCACTTGGCTGCCCAATTTTTACTCTTCTAGGTTCAAGCTTTCGTTTCCAGTAACACTTTGAATTTTTAGGTTTCACTCTGTTTTCTGCTATATAGATAGATGTGTTTGAAACTCTAAATCAAACACGGTTTGTGCTAGCTCCTTGAAACTTGACCAAATGAAGTAGTTCTAAGTTCTATCTCTATGGTTTGTTTCCTCTTGAAGTACCCCATGCAGAGACTGGCGAAAAACACTTTCGTTTGAAAGGGGTTGCCAAGCTTCCAAAAAACTACTAGTTTGCTGAAATCTCAGCAAACCTTTTTTCACCAAATCTTGATGATACTTGGTGGTAATGATTAGTTCACTATTCCCACTTGGCTGCCCAGTTTTTATTTTTCTAGGTTGAAGCATTCATTTCCAGTAACAGTTTGAATTTTTAGGTTTCACTCTGTTTTCTCCTACATAGATAGCTGTGTTTGGAATTCTAAATCAAACATGGTTTGTGCTAGCTCCTTGAAACTTTACCAAATGAAGTAGTTCTAAGTTCTATCTCTATGGTTTGTTTCCTCTTGAAGTACCCCATGCAGAGACTGGCGAAAAACACTTTCGTTTGAAAGGGGTTGCCAAGCTTCCAAAAAACTACTAGTTTGCTGAAATCTCAGCAAACCTTTTTTCACCAAAACTTGATGATACTTGGTGGTAATGATCAGTTCACTAATCCCACTTGGTAGCCCAACTTTCACTCTTCTAGGTTCAAGCTTTCGTTTCCAGTAACACTTTGAATTTTTAGGTTTCACTCTGTTTTCTGCTATATAGATAGATGTGTTTGAAACTCTATATCAAACACGGTTTGTGCTAGCTCCTTGAAACTTGATCAAATGAAGTAGTTCTAAGTTCTATCTCTATGGTTTGTTTCCTCTTGAAGTACCCCATGCAGAGACTGGCGAAAAACACTTTCTTTTGAAAGGGGTGGCCAAGCTTCCAAAAAACTACTAGTTTGCTGAAATCTCAGCAAACCTTTTTTCACCAAATCTTGATGATACTTGGTGGTAATGATCAGTTCACTAATCTCACTTGGCTGCCCAACTTTCACTCTTCTAGGTTCAAGCGTTCGTTTCCAGTAACACTTTGAATTTTTAGGTTTCACTCTGTTTTCTGCTATATAGATAGATGTGTTTGAAACTCTCAAACACGGTTTGTGCTAGCTCCTTGAAACTTTACCAAGTGAAGTAGTTCTATGTTCCATCTCTATGGTTTGTTTCCTCTTGAAGTACACCATGCAGAGACTGGCGAAAAACACTTTCTTTTGAAAGGGGTGGCCAAGCTTCCAAAAACTACTAGTTTGCTGAAATCTCAGCAAACATTTTTTCACCAAATCTTGATGATACTTGGTGGTAATGATCAGTTCACTAAGCCCACTTGGCTGCCCAACTTTTACTCTTCTAGGTTCAAGAGTTCGTTTCCAGTAACACTTTGAATTTTCAGGTTTCACTCTGTTTTCTGCTATATAGATAGATGTGTTTGCAACTCTAAATCAAACACCGTTTGTGCTAGCTCCTTGAAACTTTAACAAATGAAGTAGTTCTATGTTCCATCTCTATGGTTTGTTTCCTCATGAATTACACCATGCAGAGACTGGCAAAAAACACTTTCGTTTGAAAGGGGTGGCCAAGCTTCCAAAAACTACTAGTTTGCTGAAATCTCAGCAAATATTTTTTCACCAAATCTTGATGATACTTGGTGGTAATGATCAGTTCACGAATCCCACTTGGCTGCCCAACTTTTACTCTTCTAGGTTCAAGCGTTCGTTTCGAGTAACACTTTGAAATTTAGGTTTCACTCTGTTTTCTGCTATATAGATAGATGTGTTTGAAACTCTAAATCAAACACGGTTTGTGCTAGCTCCGTGAAACTTGACAAAATGAAGTAGTTCTAAGTTCTATCTCTATGGTTTGTTTCCTCTTGAAGTACCCCATGCAGAGACTGTCGAAAAACACTTTCGTTTGAAAGGGGTTGCCAAGCTTCCAGAAAACTACTAGTTTGCTGAAATCTCAGCAAACATTTTTTCACCAAATCTTGATGATACTTGGTGGTAATGATCAGTTCACTAATCCCATTTGGCTACCCAATTTTTATTCTTCTAGGTTGAATCATTCGTTTCCAGTAACAGTTTGAATTTTTAGGTTTCACTCTGTTTTCTCCTACATAGATAGATGTGTTTGGAATTCTAAATCAAACACGGTTTGTGCTAGCTCCTTGAAACTTGACCAAATGAAGTAGTTCTAAGTTCTATCTCTATGGTTTTTTTCCTCTTCAAGTACCCCATGCAGAGACTGGCGAAAAACACTTTCGTTTGAAAGGGGTTGCCAAGATTCCAAAAAACTACTAGTTTGCTGAAATCTCAGCAAACATTTTTTCACCAAATCTTGATGATACTTGGTGGTAATGATCAGTTCACAAATCTCACTTGCCTGCCCAACTTTCACTCTTCTAGGTTCAAGCGTTCGTTTCCAGTAACACTTTGAATTTTTAGGTTTCACTCTGTTTTCTGCTATATAGATAGATGTGTTTGAAACTCTAAATCAAACACGGTTTGTGCTAGCTCCGTGAAACTTGACAAAATAAGTAGTTCTAAGTTCTATCTCTATGGTTTGTTTCCTCTTGAAGAAAACCCATGCAGAGACTGGCGAAAAACACTTTCGTTTGAAAGGGGTTGCCAAGCTTCCACAAAACTACTAGTTTGCTGAAATCTCAGCAAAACATTTTTTCACCAAATCTTGATGATACTTGGTGGAAATGATCAGTTCACTAAGCCCACTTGGCTGCCCAATTTTCACTCTTCTAGGTTCAAGCGTTCGTTTCCAGTAACACTTTGAATATTTAGGTTTCACTCTGTTTTCTGCTATATAGATCGATGTGTTTGAAACTCTAAATCAAACACGGTTTGTGCTAGCTCCTTGAAACTTTACCAAATGAAGTAGTTCTATGTTCCATCTCTATGGTTTGTTTCCTCTTGAAGTAAACCATGCAGAGACTGGCGAAAAACACTTTCGTTTGAAAGGGGTGGCCAAGCTTCCAAAAACTACTAGTTTGCTGAAACCTCAGCAAACATTTTTTCACCAAATCTTGATGATACTTGGTGGTAATGATCAGTTCACGAATCCCACTTGGCTGCCCAACTTTTACTCTTCTAGGTTCAAGCGTTCGTTTCCAGTAACACTTTGAAATTTAGGTTTCACTCTGTTTTCTGCTATATAGATAGATGTGTTTGAAACTCTAAATCAAACACGGTTTGTGCTAGCTCCGTGAAACTTGACAAAATGAAGTAGTTCTAAGTTCTATCTCTATGGTTTGTTTCCTCTTGAAGTACCCCATGCAGAGACTGGCGAAAACACTTTCGTTTGAAAGGGGTTGCCAAGCTTCCAAAAAACTACTAGTTTGCTGAAATCTCAGCAAACATTTTTCACCAAATCTTCATGATACTTGGTGGTAATGATCAGTTCACTAATCCCAGTTGGCTGCCCAACTTTCACTCTTCTAGGTTCAAGCGTTCGTTTCCAGTAACACTTTGAATTTTTAGGTTTCACTCTGTCTTCTGCTATATAGATAGATGTGTTTGAAACTCTAAATCAAACACGGTTTGTGCTAGCTCCTTGAATCTTGACCAAATGAAGTAGTTCTAAGTTCTATCTCTATGGTTTGTTTCCTCTTGAAGTACCCCATGCAGAGACTGGCAAAAAACACTTTCGTTTGAAAGGGGTTGCCAAGCTTCCAGAAAACTACTAGTTTGCTGAAATCTCAGCAAACATTTTTTCACCAAATCTTGATGATACTTGGTGGTAATGATCAGTTCACTAATCCCACTTGGCTGCCCAATTTTTATTCTTCTAGGTTGAAGCATTCGTTTCCAGTAACAGTTTGAATTTTTATTTTTCACTCTGTTTTCTCCTACATAGATAGCTGTGTTTGGAATTCTAAATCAAACAAGGTTTGTGCTAGCTCCTTGAAACTTGACCAAATGAAGTAGTTCTAAGTTCTATCTCTTTGATTTGTTTCCTCTTGAAGTACCCCATGCAGAGACTGGCGAAAAACACTTTCTTTTGAAAGGGGTTGCCAAGCTTCCAAAAAACTACTAGTTTGCTGAAATCTCAGCAAACATTTTTTCACCAAACTTGATGATACTTGGTGGTAATGATCATTTCACTAATCCCACTTGGCTGCCCAACTTTCACTCTTCTAGGTTCAAGCGTTCGTTTCCAGTAACACTTTGAATTTTTAGGTTTCACTCTGTTTTCTGCTATAGAGATAGATGTGTTTGAAACTCTAAATCAAACACGGTTTGTGCTAACTCCGTGAAACTTGACCAAATGAAGTAGTTCTAAGTTCTATCTCTATGGTTTGTTTCCTCTTGAAGTACCCCATGCAGACACTGGCGAAAAACACTTTCGTTTGAAAGGGGTTGCCAAGCTTCCACAAAACTACTAGTTTGCTGAAATCTCAGCAAACATTTTTTCACCAAATCTTGATGATACTTGGTGGTAATGATCAGTTCACTAAGCCCACTTGGCTGCCCAATTTTTACTCTTCTAGGTTCAAGCTTTCGTTTCCAGTAACACTTTGAATTTTTAGGTTTCACACTGTTTTCTGCTATATAGATAGATGTGTTTGAAACTCTAAATCAAACACGGTTTGTCCTAGCTCCTTGAAACTTGACCAAATGAAGTAGTTCTATGTTCCATCTCTATGGTTTGTTTCCTCTTGAAGTACACCATGCAGAGACTGGCGAGAAACACTTTCGTTTGAAAGGGGTGGCCAGGCTTCCAAAAAACTACTAGTTTGCTGAAATCTCAGCAAAACTTTTTTCACCAAAACTTGATGATACTTGGTGGTAATGATCAGTTCACTAAGCCGACTTGGCTGCCCAATTTTTACTCTTCTAGGTTCAAGCGTTCGTTTCCTGTAACACTTTGAATTTTTAGGTTTCACTCTGTTTTCTGCTATATAGATAGATGTGTTTGAAACTCTAAATCAAACACGGTTTTTGCTAGCTCCTTGAAACTTTACCAAATGAAGTAGTTCTAGGTTCCATCTCAATGGTTTGTTTCCACTTGAAGTACACCATGCAGAGACTGGTGAAAAACACTTTCGTTTGAAAGGGGTGGCCAAGCTTCCAAAAAACTACTAGTTTGCTGAAATCTCAGCAAAACTTTTTTCACCAAATCTTGATGATACTTGGTGGTAATGATCAGTTCACTAATCCCACTTGGCTGCCCAATTTTTATTCTTCTAGGTTGAAGCATTCGTTTCCAGTAACAGTTTGAATTTTTAGGTTTCACTCTGTTTTCTCATACATAGATAGCTGTGTTTGGAATTCTAAATCAAACACGGTTTGTGCTAGCTCCTTGAAACTTGACCAAATGAAGTAGTTCTAAGATCTATCTCTATGGTTTGTTTCCTCTTGAAGTACCCCATGCAGAGACTGGCGAAAAACACTTTCGTTTGAAAGGGGTTGCCAAGCTTCCAAAAAACCACTAGTTTGCTGGAATCTCAGCAAACATTTTTTCATCAAATCCTGATGATACTTGGTGGTAATGATCAGTTCACTAATCCCACTTGGTTGCCCAATTTTTATTCTTCTAGGTTGAAGCATTCGTTTCGAGTAACAGTTTGAATTTTTATTTTTCACTCTGTTTTCTCCTACATAGATAGCTGTGTTTGGAATTCTAAAACAAACATGGTTTGTGCTAGCTCCTTGAAACTTGACCAAATAAAGTAGTTCTAAGTTCTATCTCTTTGGTTTGTTTCTTCTTGAAGTACCCCATGCAGAGACTGGCGAAAAACACTTTCGTTTGAAAGGGGTGGCCAAGGTTAGAAAAAACTACTAGTTTGCTGAAATCTCAGCAAACATTTTTTTACCAAATCTTGATGATACTTGGTGGTAATGATCAGTTCACTAATCCCACTTGGCTGCCCAATTTTTATTCTTCTAGGTTGAAGTATTCGTTTCCAGTAACAGTTTGAATTTTTATTTTTCACTCTGTTTTCTCCTACATAGATAGCTGTGTTTGGAATTCTAAATCAAACATGGTTCGTGCTAGCTCCTTGAAACTTGACCAAATGAAGTAGTTCTAATTTCTATCTCTTTGGTTTGTTTCCTCTTGAAGTACCCCATGCAGAGACTGGCGAAAAACACTTTCTTTTGAAAGGGGTTGCCAAGCTTCCAAAAAACTACTAGTTTGCTGAAATCTCAGCAAACATTTTTTTCACCAAAACTTGATGATACTTGGTGGTAATGATCATTTCACTAATCCCACATGGCTGCCCAACTTTCACTCTTCTAGGTTCAAGCGTTCGTTTCCAGTAACACTTTGAATTTTTAGGTTTCACTCTGTTTTCTGCTATATAGATAGATGTGTTTGAAACTCCAAATCAAACACGGTTTGTGCTAGCTCCTTGAAACTTGACCAAATGAAGTAGTTCTATGTTCCATCTCTATGGTTTGTTTCCTCTTGAAGTACCCCATGCAGAGACTGGCGAAAAACACTTTCGTTTGAAAGGGGTGGCCAAGCTTCCAAAAAACTAATGGTTTCCTGAAATCTCAGCAAAACTTTTTTTCACCAAAACTTGATGATACTTGGTGGTAATGATCAGTTCACTAAGCCCACTTGGCTGCCCAATTTTTACTCTTCTAAGTTCAAGCGTTCATTTCCTGTAACACTTTGAATTTTTATTTTTCACTCTGTTTTCTGCTATATAGATAGATGTGTTTGAAACTCTAAATCAAACACGGTTTGTGCTAGCTCCTTGAAACTTTACCAAATGAAGTAGTTCTAAGTTCTATCTCTTTGGTTTGTTTCCTCTTGAAGTACCCCATGCAGAGACTGGCGAAAAAAACTTTCGTTTGAAAGGGGTTGCCAAGCTTCCAAAAAACTACTAGTTTGCAGAAATCTCAGGAAACATTTTTTCACCAAATCTTGATGATACTTGGTGGTAATGATCAGTTCACTAATCCCACTTGGGTGCCCAATTTTTATTCTTCTAGGTTGAAGCATTCGTTTCCAGTAACAGTTTGAATTTTTATTTTCACTCTGTTTTCTCCTACATAGATAGCTGTGTTTGGAATTCTAAATCAAACATGGTTTGTGCTAGCTCCTTGAAACTTGACCAAATGAAGTAGTTCTAAGTTCTATCTCTTTGGTTTGTTTCCTCTTGAAGTACCCCATGCAGAGACTGGCGAAAAACCCTTTCTTTTGAAAGGGGTTGCCAAGCTTCCAAAAAACTACTAGTTTGCTGAAATCTCAGGAAACATTTTTTCACCAAATCTTGATGATACTTGGTGGTAATGATCAGTTCACTAATCCCACTTGGCTGCCCAATTTTTATTCTTCTAGGT
Organism: Callospermophilus lateralis; assembly: GCF_048772815.1. Lineage (NCBI taxonomy): Eukaryota > Metazoa > Chordata > Mammalia > Rodentia > Sciuridae > Callospermophilus > Callospermophilus lateralis. Next base: position 78,009 of record NW_027514151.1, on the reverse strand, counting down.
TCAAGCGTTCGTTTCCAGTAACAGTTTGAATTTTTAGGTTTCACTCTGTTTTCTGCTATATAGATAGATGTGTTTGAAACTCTAAATCAAACACGGTTTGTGCTAGCTCCTTGAAACTTGACCAAATGAAGTAGTTCTAAGTTCTATCTCTATGGTTTCTTTCCTCGTGAAGTACCCCATGCAGAGACTGGCGAAAAACACTTTCGTTTGAAAGGGGTTGCCAAGCTTCCAAAAAACTACTAGTTTGCTGAAATCTCAGCAAACATTTATTCACCAAATCTTGATGATACTTGGTGGTAATGATCAGTTTACTAAGCTCACTTTGCTGCCAAATTTATACTCTTCTAGGTTCAAGCGTTCGTTTCCAGTAACACTTTGAATTTTTAGGTTTCACTCTGTTTTCTGCTATATAGATAGATATGTTTGAAACTCTAAATCAAACACGGTTTGTGCTAGCTCCTTGAAACTTTACCAAATGAAGTAGTTCTATGTTCCATCTCTATGGTTTGTTTCCTCTTGAAGTACACCATGCAGAGACTGGCGAAAAACTCTTTCGTTTGAAAGGGGTGGCCAAGCTTCCAAAAAACTACTAGTTTGCTGAAATCTCAGCAAAACTTTTTTCACCAAAACTTGATGATACTTGGTGGTAATGATCAGTTCACTAAGCCCACTTGGCTGCCCAATTTTTACTCTTCTAGGTTCAAGCGTTCGTTTCCTGTAACACTTTGAATTTTTAGGTTTCACTCTGTTTTCTGCTATATAGATAGATGTGTTTGAATCTCTAAATCAAACACGGTTTGTGCTAGCTCCTTGAAACTTGACCAAATGAAGTAGTTCTAAGTTCTATCTCTTTGGTTTGTTTTTTCTTGAAGTACCCCATGCAGAGACTGGCGAAAAACACTTTCTTTTGAAAGGGGTTGCCAAGCTTCCAAAAAACTACTAGTTTGCTGAAATCTCAGCAAACATTTTTTCACCAAAACTTGATGATACTTGGTGGTAATGATCATTTCACTAATTCCAATTGGCTGCCCAACTTTCACTCTTCTAGGTTCAAGCGTTCGTTTCCAGTAACACTTTGAATTTTTAGGTTTCACTCTGTTTTCTGCTATATAGATAGATGTGTTTGAAACTCTAAATCAAACACGGTTTGTGCTAGCTCCGTGAAACTTGACCAAATGAAGTAGATCTAGTTCTATCTCTATGGTTTGTTTCCTCTTGAAGTACCCCATGAAGAGACTGGCGAAAAACACTTTCGTTTGAAAGGGGTTGCCAAGCTTCCACAAAACTACTAGTTTGCTGAAATCTCAGCAAACATTTTTTCACCAAATCTTGATGATACTTGCTGGTAATGATCAGTTCACTAAGCCCACTTGGCTGCCCAATTTTTACTCTTCTAGGTTGAAGCATTCGTTTCCAGTAACACTTTGAATTTTTAGGTTTCACTCTGTTTTCTGCTATATAGACAGATGTGTTTGAAACTCTAAATCAAACACGGTTTGTGCTAGCTCCTTGAAACTTTACCAAATGAAGTAGTTCTATGTTCCATCTCTATGGTTTGTTTCCACTTGAAGTACACCATGCAGAGACTGGTGAAAAACACTTTCGTTTGAAAGGGGTGGCCAAGCTTCCAAAAAACTACTAGTTTGCTGAAATCTCAGCAAAACTTTTTTCACCAAAGCTTGATGATACTTGGTGGTAATGATCAGTTCACTAATCCCACTTGGCTGCCCAATTTTTATTCTTCTAGGTTGAAGCATTCGTTTCCAGTAACAGTTTGAATTTTTAGGTTTCACTCTGTTTTCTCATACATAGATAGCTGTGTTGGGAATTCTAAATCAAACACGGTTTGTGCTAGCTCCTTGAAACTTGACCAAATGAAGTAGTCCTAAGTTCTATCTCTTTGGTTTGTTTCCTCTTGAAGTACCCCATGCAGAGACTGGCGAAAAACACTTTCGTTTGAAAGGGGTTGCCAAGCTTCCAAAAAACTACTAGTTTGCTGAAATCTCAGAAAATATTTTTTCACCAAATCTTGATGATACTTGGTGGTAATGATCAGTTCACTAATCCCACTTGGCTGCCCAATTTTTATTCTTCTAGGTTGAAGCGTTCGTTTCCAGTAACAGTTTGAATTTTTATTTTTCACTCTGTTTTCTCCTACATAGATAGCTGTGTTTTTAATTCTAAATCAAACATGGTTTGTGCTAGCTCCTTGAAACTTGACCAAATGAAGTAGTTCTAATTTCAATCTCTTTGGTTTGTTTTCCTCTTGAAGTACCCCATGCAGAGACTGGCGAAAAACACTTTCTTTTGAAAGGGGTTGCCAAGCTTCCAAAAAACTACTAGTTTGCTGAAATCTCAGCAAACATTTTTTCACCAAAACTTGATGATACTTGGTGGTAATGATCATTTCACTAATCCCACTTGGCTGCCCAACTTTCACTCTTCTAGGTTCAAGCGTTAGTTTCCAGTAACACTTTGAAATTTAGGTTTCACTCTGTTTTCTGCTATATAGATAGATGTGTTTGAAACTCTAAATCAAACACGGTTTGTGCTAGCTCCTTGAAATTTGACCAAATGAAGTAGTTCTAAGTTCTCTCTCTATGGTTTGTTTCCTCTTGAAGTACCCCATGCAGAGACTGGCGAAAAACACTTTCGTTTGAAAGGGGTTGCCAAGCTTCCAAAAAACTACTAGTTTGCTGAAATCTCAGCAAACATTTTTTCACCAAATCTTGATGATACTTGGTGGTAATGATCAGTTCACTAAGCCACTTGGCTGCCCAATTTTTACTCTTCTAGGTTCAAGCGTTCGTTTCCAGTAACACTTTGAATTTTTAGGTTTCACTCTGTTTTCTGCTATATAGATAGATGTGTTTGAAACTCTAAATCAAACACGGTTTGTGCTAGCTCCTTGAAACTTTACCAAATGAAGTAGTTCTATGTTCCATCTCTATGGTTTGTTTCCTCTTGAAGTACACCATGCAGAGACTGGCGAAAAACACTTTCGTTTGAAAGGGGTGGCCAAGCTTCCAAAAAACTACTAGTTTGCTGAAATCTCAGCAAAACTTTTTTCACCAAAACTTGATGATACTTGGTGGTAATGATCAGTTCACTAAGCCCACTTGGCTGCCCAATTTTTACTCTTCTAAGTTCAAGCGTTCGTTTCCTGTAACACTTTGAATTTTTAGGTTTCACTCTGTTTTCTGCTATATAGATAGATGTGTTTGAAACTCTAAATCAAACACGGTTTGTGCTAGCTCCTTGAAACTTTACCAAATGAAGTAGTTCTATGTTCCATCTCTATGGTTTGTTTCCACTTGAAGTACACCATGCAGAGACTGGCGAAAAACACTTTCGTTTGAAAGGGGTTGCCAAGCTTCCAAAAAACTACTAGTTTGCTGAAATCTCCGGAAACATTTTTTCACCAAATTTGATGATACTTGGTGGTAATGATCAGTTCACTAATCCCACTTGCCTGCCCAATTTTTATTCTTCTAGGTTGAAGAATTCGTTTCCAGTAACAGTTTGAATTTTTATTTTTCACTCTGTCTTTCTCCTACATAGATAGCTGTGTTTGGAATTCTAAATCAAACACGGTTTGTGCTAGCTCCTTGAAACTTGACCAAATGAAGTAGTTCTAAGTTCTAAATCTATGGTTTGTTTCCTCTTGAAGTACCCCATGCAGAGACTGGCGAAAAACACTTTCGTTTGAAAGGGGTTGCCAAGCTTCCAAAAAACTACTAGTTTGCTGAAATCTCAGCAAACATTTTTTCACCAAAACTTGATGATACTTGGTTGTAATGGTCAGTTCACTAATCCCACTTGGCTCCCCAACTTTCACTCTTCTAGGTTCAAGCATTCGTTTCCAGTAACACTTTGAATTTTTAGGTTTCACTCTGTTTTCTGCTATATAGATAGATGTGTTTGAAACTCTAAATCAAACACGGTTTGTGCTAGCTCCTTGAATCTTTATCAAATGAAGTAGTCTCTATGGTTTGTTTCCTCTTGAAGTACACCTTGCAGAGACTGGCGAAAAACACTTTCGTTTGAAAGGGGTGGCCAAGCTTAAAAAAAACTACTAGTTTGCTGAAATCTCAGCAAACATTTTTTCACCAAATCTTGATGATACTTGGTGGTAATGACCAGTTCACTAATTCCACTTGGCTGCCCAACTTTCACTCTTCTAGGTTCAAGCGTTCGTAACGAGTAACACTTTGAATTTTTAGGTTTCACTATGTTTTCTGCTATATAGATAGATGTGTTTGAAACTCTAAATCAAAAACGGTTTGTGCTAGCTCCTTGAAACTTGACCAAATGAAGTAGTTCTAAGTTCTATCTCTATGATTTGTTTCCTCTTGAGTACCCTATACAGAGACTGGCGAAAAACACTTTTTTTTGAAAGGGTTTGCCAAGCTTCCAAAAAACTACTAGTTTGCTGAAATCTCAGCAAACATTTTTCCACCAAATCTTGATGATACTTGGTGGTAATGATCAGTTCACTAAGCCCTCTTGGCTGCCCAATTTTTACTCTTCTAGGTTCAAGCGTTCGTTTCCTGTAACAGTTTGAATTTTTAGGTTTCACTCTGTTTTCTGCTATATAGATAGATGTGTTTGAAACTCTAAATCAAACACGGTTTGTGCTAGCTCCTTTAAACTTTACCAAATGAAGTAGTTCTATGTTCCATCTCTATGGTTTGTTTCCTCTTGAAGTACACCATGCAGAGACTGGGGAAAAACACTTTCGTTTGAAAGGGGTGGCCAAGCTTCCAAAAAACTACTAGTTTGCTGAAATCTCAGCAAAACTTTTTTCACCAAATCTTGATGATACTTGGTGGTAATGATCAGTTCACTAATCCCACTTGGCTGCCCAATTTTTATTCTTCTAGGTTGAAGCATTCGTTTCCAGTAACAGTTTGAATTTTATGTTTCACTCTGTTTTCTCATACATAGATAGCTCTGTTTAGAATTCTAAATCAAACACGGTTTGTGCTACCTCCTTGAAACTTGACCAAATGAAGTAGTTCTAAGTTCTATCTCTATGGTTTGTTTCCTCTTGAAGTACCCCATGCAGAGACTGGCGAAAAACACTTTCGTTTGAAAGGGGTTGCCAAGCTTCCAAAAAACTACTAGTTTGCTGAAATCTCAGCAAACATTTTTTCACCAAATCTTGATGATACTTGGTGGTAATGATCAGTTCACTAAGCCCACTTGGCTGCCCAATTTTTACTCTTCTAGGTTCAAGCGTTCGTTTCCAGTAACACTTTGAATTTTTAGGTTTCACTCTGTTTTCTGCTATATAGATAGATGTGTTTGAAACTCTAAATCAAACACGGTTTGTGCTAGCTCCTTGAAACTTTACCAAATGAAGTAGTTCTATGTTCCATCTCTATGGTTTGTTTCCTCTTGAAGTACACCATGCAGAGACTGGCGAAAAACACTTTCGTTTGAAAGGGGTGGCCAAGCTTCCAAAAAACTACAAGTTTGCTGAAATCTCAGCAAACATTTTTTCACCAAATCTTGATGATACTTGGTGGTAATGATCAGTTCACTAATCCCACTTGGCTGCCCAATTTTTATTCTTCTAGTTTGAAGCATTCGTTTCCAGTAACAGTTTGAATTTTTATTTTTCACTCTGTTTTCTCCTACATAGATAGCTGTGTTTGGAATTCTAAATCAAACATGGTTTGTGCTAGCTCCCTGAAACTTGACCAAATGAAGTAGTTCTAAGTTCTATCTCTTTGGTTTGTTTCCTCTTGAATTACCCCATGCAGAGACTGGCGAAAAACACTTTCGTTTGAAAGGGGTTGCCAAGCTTCCAAAAAACTACTAGTTTGCTGAAATCTCAGCAAACATTTTTTCACCAAAACTTGATGATACTTGGTGGTAATGATCATTTCACTAATCCCATTTGGCTGCCCAACTTTCACTCTTCTAGGTTCAAGCGTTCGTTTCCAGTAACACTTTGAATTTTTAGGTTTCACTCTGTTTTCTGCTGTATAGAGAGATGTGTTTGAAACTCTAAATCAAACACGGTTTGTGCTAGCTCCTTGAAACTTTACCAAATGAAGTAGTTCTATGTTCCATCTCTATGGTATGTTTCCTCTTGATGTACCCCATGCAGAGACTGGCGAAAAACACTTTCGTTTGAAAGGGGTGGCCAAGCTTCCAAAAAACTACTAGTTTGCTGAAATCTCAGCCAACATTTTTTCACCAAATCTTGATGATACTTGGTGGTAATGATTATGTCACTAAGCCCACTTGGCTGCCCAATTTTTACTCTTCTAGGTTCAAGCGTTCGTTTCCAGTAACACTTTGAATTTTTAGGTTTCACTCTGTTTTCTGCTATATAGATAGATGTGTTTGAAACTCTAAATCAAACACGGTTTGTTCTAGCTCCTTGAAACTTTACCAAATGAAGTAGTTCTATGTTCCATCTCTATGGTTTGTTTCCTCTTGAAGTACACCATGCAGAGACTGGCGAAAAACACTTTGGTTTGAAAGGGGTGGCCAAGCTTCCAAAAAACTACTAGTTTGCTGAAATCTCAGCAAAACTTTTTTCACCAAATCTTAATGATACTTGGTGGTAATGATCAGTTCACTAATCCCACCTGGCTACACAATTTTTATTCTTCTAGGTTGAAGCATTCGTTTCCAGTAACACTTTGAAATTTTAGGTTTCACTCTGTTTTCTGCTATATTGATAGATGTGTTTGAAACTCTAAATCAAACACGGTTTGTGCTAGCTCCTTGAAATTTGACCAAATGAAGTAGTTCTATGTTCTATCTCTATGGTTTGTTTCCTCTTGAAGTACCCCATGCAGAGACTGGCGAAAAACACTTTCGTTTGAAAGGGGTTGCCAAGCTTCCAAAAAACTACTAGTTTGCTGAAATCTCAGCAAACATTTTTTCATCAAAACTTGATGATACTTGGTGGTAATGATCAGTTCACTAAGCCCACTTGGCTGCCCAACTTTCACTCTTCTAGGTTCAAGCATTCATTTCCAGTAACACTTTGAATTTTTAGGTTTCACTCTGTTTTCTGCTATATAGATAGATGTGTTTGAAACTCTAAATCAATCACGGTTTGTGCTAGCTCCTTGAAACTTGACCAAATGAAGTAGTTCTAAGTTCTATCTCTATGGTTTGTTTCCTCTTGAAGTACCCCATGCAGACAGGCGAAAAACACTTTCGTTTGAAAGGGGTTGCCAAGCTTCCAAAAAACTACTAGTTTGATGAAATCTCAGCAAACATTTTTTCAGCAAATCTTGATGATACTTGGTGGTAATGATCAGCTCACTAAGCCCACCTGGCTGCACAACTTTCACTCTTCTAGGTTCAAGCGTTCGTTTCCAGTAACCCTTTAAATTTTTAGGTTTCACTCTGTTTTCTGCTATATAGATAGATGTGTTTGAAACTCTAAATCAAACACGGTTTGTGTTAGCTCCTTGAAACTTGACCAAATGAAGAAGTTCTAAGTTCTATCTCTATGATTTGTTTCCTCTTGAAGTACCCCATGCAGAGACTGGCGAAGAACACTTTCGTTTGAAAGGGGTTGCCAAGCTTCCAAAAAACTACTAGTTTGCTGAAATCTCAGCAAACATTTTTTCACCAAATCTTGATGATACTTGGTGGTAATGATCAGTTCACTAATCCCACTTGGCTGCCCAATTTTTATTCTTCTAGGTTGAAGCATTCGTTTCCAGTAACACTTTGAATTTTTAGGTTTCACTCTGTTTTCTGCTATATAGATAGATGTGTTTGAAACTCTAAATCAAACACGGTTTGTGCTAGCTCCTTGAAATTTGACCAAATGAAGTAGTTCTATGTTCTATCTCTATGGTTTGTTTCCTCTTGAAGTACCCCATGCAGAGACTGGCGAAAAACACTTTCGTTTGAAAGGGGTTGCCAAGCTTCCAAAAAACTACTAGTTTGCTGAAATCTCAGCAAATATTTTTTCATCAAATCTTGATGATACTTGGTGGTAATGATCAGTTCACTAAGCCCACTTGGCTGCCCAACTTTCACTCTTCTAGGTTCAAGCGTTCGTTTCCAGTAACACTTTGAATTTTTAGGTTTCACTCTGTTTTCTGCTATATAGATAGATGTGTTTGAAACTCTAAATCAATCACGGTTTGTGCTAGCTCCTTGAAACTTGACCAAATGAAGTAGTTCTAAGTTCTATCTCTATGGTTTGTTTCCTCTTGAAGTACCCCATGCAGAGACTGGCGAAAAACACTTTCGTTTGAAAGGGGTTGCCAAGCTTCCAAAAAACTACTAGTTTGATGAAATCTCAGCAAACATTTTTTCAGCAAATCTTGATGATACTTGGTGGTAATGATTAGCTCACTAAGCCCACCTGGCTGCACAACTTTCACTCTTCTAGGTTCAAGCGTTCGTTTCCAGTAACCCTTTGAATTTTTAGGTTTCACTCTGTTTTCTGCTATATAGGTAGATGTGTTTGAAACTCTAAATCAAACACGGTTTGTGTTAGCTCCTTGAAACTTGACCAAATGAAGAAGTTCTAAGTTCTATCTCTATGATTTGTTTCCTCTTGAAGTACCCCATGCAGAGACTGGCGAAAAACACTTTCGTTTGAAAGGGGTTGCCAAGCTTCCAAAAAACTACTAGTTTGATGAAATCTCAGCAAACATTTTTTCACCAAATCTTGATGATACTTGGTGGTAATGATCAGTTCACTAATCCCACTTGGCTGCCCAATTTTTATTCTTCTAGGTTCAAGCGTTCGTTTCCAGTAACACTTTGAATTTTTAGGTTTCACTCTGTTTTCTGCTAAATAGATAGCTGTGTTTGAAACTCTAAATCAAACACGGTTTGTGCTAGCTCCTTGAAACTTTACCAAATGAAGTAGTTCTATGTTCCATCTCTACGGTTTGTTTCCTCTTGAAGTACACCATGCAGAGACTGGCGAAAAACACTTTCGTTTGAAAGGGGTGGCCAAGCTTCCAAAAAACTACTAGTTTGCTGAAATCTCAGCAAAACTTTTTTCACCAAATCTTAATGATACTTGGTGGTAATGATCAGTTCACTAATCCCACTTGGCTGCCCAACTTTCACTCTTCTAGGTTCAAGCGTTCGTTTCCAGTAACACTTTGAATTTTTAGGTTTCACTCTGTTTTCTGCTATATAGATAGATGTGTTTGAAACTCTAAATCAAACACGGTTTGTGCTAGCTCCTTGAAATTTGACCAAATGAAGTAGTTCTAAGTTCTATCTCTATGGTTTGTTTCCTCTTGAAGTACCCCATGCAGAGACTGGCGAAAAACACTTTCGTTTGAAAGTGGTTGCCAAGCTTCCAAAAAACTACTAGTTTGCTGAAATCTCAGCAAACATTTTTTCACCAAATCTTGATCATACTTGGTGGTAATGATCAGTTCACTAATCCCAATTGGCTGCCCAATTTTTATTCTTCTAGGTTGAAGCATTCGTTTCCAGTAACAGTTTGAATTTTTAGGATTCACTCTGTTTTCTCATATATAGATAGCTGTGTTTGGAATTCTAAATCAAACACGGTTTGTGCTAGCTCCTTGAAACTTGATCAAATGAAGTAGTTCTAAGTTCTATCTCTATGGTTTGTATCCTCTTGAAGTACCCCATGCAGAGACTGGCGAAAAACACTTTCGTTTGAAAGGGGTTGCCAAGCTTCCAAAAAACTACTAGTTTGCTGAAATCTCAGCAAACATTTTTTCACCAAATCTTGATGATACTTGGTGGTAATGATCAGCTCACTAAGCCCACTTGGCTGCCCAATTTTTACTCTTCTAGGTTCAAGCGTTCGTTTCCAGTAACACTTTGAATTTTTAGGTTTCACTCTGTTTTCTGCTAAATAGATAGCTGTGTTTGAAACTCTAAATCAAACACGGTTTGTGCTAGCTCCTTGAAACTTTACCAAATGAAGTAGTTCTATGTTCCATCTCCACGGTTTGTTTCCTCTTGAAGTACACCATGCAGAGACTGGCGAAAAACACTTTCGTTTGAAAGGGGTGGCCAAGCTTCCAAAAAACTACTAGTTTGCTGAAATCTCAGCAAAACTTTTTTCACCAAATCTTAATGATACTTGGTGGTAATGATCAGTTCACTAATCCCACTTGGCTGTTCAATTTTTATTCTTCTAGGTTGAAGCATTCGTTTCCAGTAACACTTTGAATTTTTAGGTTTCACTCTGTTTTCTGCTATATAGATAGATGTGTTTGAAACTCTAAATCAAACACGGTTTGTGCTAGCTCCTTGAAATTTGACCAAATGAAGTAGTTCTAAGTTCTATCTCTATGGTTTGTTTCCTCTTGAAGTACCCCATGCAGAGACTGGCGAAAAACACTTTCGTTTGAAATTGGTTGCCAAGCTTCCAAAAAACTACTAGTTTGATGAAATCTCAGCAAACATTTTTTCAGCAAATCTTGATGATACTTGGTGGTAATGATCAGCTCACTAAGCCCACCTGGCTGCACAACTTTCACTCTTCTAGGTTCAAGCGTTCGTTTCCAGTAACCCTTTGAATTTTTAGGTTTCACTCTGTTTTCTGCTATATAGATAGATGTGTTTGGAATTCTAAATCAATCACGGTTTGTGCTAGCTCCTTGAAACTTGACCAAATGAAGTAGTTCTAAGTTCTATCTCTATGGTTTGTATCCTCTTGAAGTACCCCATGCAGAGACTGGCGAAAAACACTTTCGTTTGAAAGGGGTTGCCAAGCTTCCAAAAAACTACTAGTTTGCTGAAATCTCAGCAAACATTTTCACCAAATCTTGATGATACATGGTGGTAATGATCAGCTCACTAAGCCCACTTGGCTGCCCAATTTTTACTCTTCTAGGTTCAAGCGTTCGTTTCCAGTAACACTTTGAATTTTTAGGTTTCACTCTGTTTTCTGCTAAATAGATAGCTGTGTTTGAAACTCTAAATCAAACACGGTTTGTGCTAGCTCCTTGAAACTTTACCAAATGAAGTAGTTCTATGTTCCATCTCTACGGTTTGTTTCCTCTTGAAGTACACCATGCAGAGACTGGCGAAAAACACTTTCGTTTGAAAGTGGTTGCCAAGCTTCCAAAAAACTACTAGTTTGCTGAAATCTCAGCAAACATTTTTTCACCAAATCTTGATGATACTTGGTGGTAATGATCAGTTCACTAATCCCAATTGGCTGCCCAATTTTTATTCTTCTAGGTTGAAGCATTCGTTTCCAGTAACAGTTTGAATTTTTAGGATTCACTCTGTTTTCTCATATATAGATAGCTGTGTTTGGAATTCTAAATCAAACACGGTTTGTGCTAGCTCCTTGAAACTTGATCAAATGAAGTAGTTCTAAGTTCTATCTCTATGGTTTGTATCCTCTTGAAGTACCCCATGCAGAGACTGGCGAAAAACACTTTCGTTTGAAAGGGGTTGCCAAGCTTCCAAAAAACTACTAGTTTGCTGAAATCTCAGCAAACATTTTTTCACCAAATCTTGATGATACTTGGTGGTAATGATCAGCTCACTAAGCCCACTTGGCTGCCCAATTTTTACTCTTCTAGGTTCAAGCGTTCGTTTCCAGTAACACTTTGAATTTTTAGGTTTCACTCTGTTTTCTGCTAAATAGATAGCTGTGTTTGAAACTCTAAATCAAACACGGTTTGTGCTAGCTCCTTGAAACTTTACCAAATGAAGTAGTTCTATGTTCCATCTCCACGGTTTGTTTCCTCTTGAAGTACACCATGCAGAGACTGGCGAAAAACACTTTCGTTTGAAAGGGGTGGCCAAGCTTCCAAAAAACTACTAGTTTGCTGAAATCTCAGCAAAACTTTTTTCACCAAATCTTAATGATACTTGGTGGTAATGATCAGTTCACTAATCCCACTTGGCTGTTCAATTTTTATTCTTCTAGGTTGAAGCATTCGTTTCCAGTAACACTTTGAATTTTTAGGTTTCACTCTGTTTTCTGCTATATAGATAGATGTGTTTGAAACTCTAAATCAAACACGGTTTGTGCTAGCTCCTTGAAATTTGACCAAATTAAGTAGTTCTAAGTTCTATCTCTATGGTTTGTTTCCTCTTGAAGTACCCCATGCAGAGACTGGCGAAGAACACTTTCGTTTGAAATTGGTTGCCAAGCTTCCAAAAAACTACTAGTTTGATGAAATCTCAGCAAACATTTTTTCAGCAAATCTTGATGATACTTGGTGGTAATGATCAGCTCACTAAGCCCACCTGGCTGCACAACTTTCACTCTTCTAGGTTCAAGCGTTCGTTTCCAGTAACCCTTTGAATTTTTAGGTTTCACTCTGTTTTCTGCTATATAGATAGATGTGTTTGGAATTCTAAATCAATCACGGTTTGTGCTAGCTCCTTGAAACTTGACCAAATGAAGTAGTTCTAAGTTCTATCTCTATGGTTTGTATCCTCTTGAAGTACCCCATGCAGAGACTGGCGAAAAACACTTTCGTTTGAAAGGGGTTGCCAAGCTTCCAAAAAACTACTAGTTTGCTGAAATCTCAGCAAACATTTTCACCAAATCTTGATGATACATGGTGGTAATGATCAGCTCACTAAGCCCACTTGGCTGCCCAATTTTTACTCTTCTAGGTTCAAGCGTTCGTTTCCAGTAACACTTTGAATTTTTAGGTTTCACTCTGTTTTCTGCTAAATAGATAGCTGTGTTTGAAACTCAAAATCAAATACGGTTTGTGCTAGCTCCTTGAAACTTTACAAAATGAAGTAGTTCTATGTTCCATCTCTACGGCTTGTTTCCTCTTGAAGTACACCATGCAGAGACTGGTGAAAAACACTTTCGTTTGAAAAGGGTTTCCAAGCTTCCAAAAAACTACTAGTTTGCTGAAATCTCAGCAAAATTTTTTCACCAAATCTTAATGATACTTGGTGGTAATGATCAGTTCACTAATCCCACTTGGCTGCCCAATTTTTATTCTTCTATGTTGAAGCATTCGTTTCCAGTAACACTTTGAATTTTTAGGTTTCACTCTGTTTTCTGCTATATAGATAGATGTGTTTGAAACTCTAAATCAAACACGTTTTGTGATAGCTCCTTGAAATTTGACCAAATGAAGTAGTTCTAAGTTCTATGTCTATGGTTTGTTTCCTCTTGAAGTACCCCCATGCAGAGACTGGCGAAAAACACTTTCGTTTGAAAGGGGTTGCCAAGCTTCCAAAAAACTACTAGTTTGCTGAAATCTCAGCAAACATTTTTTCACCAAATCTTGATGACACTTGGTGGTAATGATCAGCTCACTAAGCCCACTTGGCTGCCCAACTTTTACTCTTCTAGGTTCAAGCGTTCGTTTCCAGTAACACTTTGAATTTTTAGGTTTCACTCTGTTTTCTGCTAAATAGATAGCTGTGATTGAAACTCTAAATCAAACACGGTTTGTGCTAGCTCCTTGAAACTTTACCAAACGA